>NW_013531726.1:829473-1002502 GCF_000836235.2 Papilio xuthus
ATATATAAAGATAATAAATCATTTAAAGAACGTTTATTTTTATAATATTTCATTAGTTTGATTAAAAAGTGAACGACGTTGGTTTATTTAAGTCTTTAAACCAAGGTCACTAGGTTGACTAAATAATATTGCTCTTGTTATTTAGTGAATTAAAAGTTAATCGTACTAATATTATTATATAAATGCGAATGTTTGGATGTACGAATAATCGTCAGAAGTAATCTGCAGAACAGCTTAACAGATATCGATGAAATTTCTAATAGATGTAGTACATAGTCTGGGAGATTATGTAGGCTATCAAGTTTTTTTTTTTTAATTTTGCGCGGACGGAGTTGCGGCCGACCGTATATTCACATATAACTTTATCATGGGTTTACATTGCTGAAAAATTAGTAAAAACATAATATTACATTTCATCTGAAAAAACTGAAAAACAACAAAACAGTTTGTTTTAAGTAAGAATGTTTTTACAGTGTAAACCCACGGTTAGATAGAAATGTAATTTCTTTGTTTCAAACAACTTGGTTTATTCAAGTCGTTGTTGTTTTGTTTATATTTCGAGTTCATTCGAAAGTAAACAGCCGATGTATAAACTTTCTTTATGTAACAAATGTTTTAACTTGTATTTAAGTTAAGTTATTTCTTTGTTGTTAATGTTTTATCATGTTCAAACTTTTTTTTTTATATCATAAGGTGGCAAACGAGCGAGCGGCCATCTGAAATCGCTGAAATAGCGAAGTGACTGTTGCCCATAGACATACGCAATTGCATATGCGTTGCCTACGAATCATAAATAATAATCGAATAATCGACGGAGGAGGGCGACGATCCTTTTTCTTAGGAACGCGTGAATGTATCAAGCTGGAAATTATTGATTTATTGAATGACAGACAAATGAAAACTCGATTAATAGTTAAAAAGATTATAAAAGCATCTTACTATATCTTACTGTCTTATTAATATTGTAAATGCGAATGTTTGGATGTATGGATGGATATTTGTTAGAAATATTTCCAGAACGGCTCAACGGATTTCAATGAAATTTACCATGGATATAGAACATAGTCTGAAAGACTTTTTAGGGTTCTGTACCTCATAGGATAACGACTGAACCCTTATAGGATAACTTTGTTATCCGTCCGTCCGTCGGTCCAGACTCCTATATCCGCGCGGACAGAGTTGTGGGCTGCTAGTTAAAAGTAAATCTTTTAATTAACAAAATTAAAAATCTGGAAAATTTTAATGTATTGAGATTAATTAGAAATTATGTTAAATTAAATTGAATCGTGCATAATACAAACAATACGAAACAATATTTTTGGAGCACGTGTGGTAATAAACGCGTTGCTTACGTAACGTACCAGTTACTTATTTACCGGTGAGAAATCAACTGAATGAATTAAGGTTTTAAATAATTCGTGAGATTTCAAAAAAAAGTTGGCGAAAGGAGGACGACTTGCACAATTATTTTATTGGCCAACATCTATTGACAAATTCCACTGAACATAATAAATATGTTTGTGTTGTCCACGACTCCGTCCACGTGGAATTAAAAAAAATGTAATTAGTAGCCTACGTGTTCTTCCAGACTATGTTCTATATGTTTGACAAATTTCATCCAGATCCATTTAGCCGTTCTGGAGATAACTTCAAACAAACATCCATCCATCATATGAGTAAAATCGTAAGAGTACAGATTTGACTTTTTTGTTCGTTGCTGATAAACTATTAAAACGATTGTAGTAAAAGATTTAACAAATAGTTAATTTACCTTCCAGTAAAAAAAACCTCGTCTTAAAACGATCCAATCTTTTCAGAAATTACCCGTAACAAACGCGGAGTCACTTTTCAGGGCAGACAGACAGACAAAAATGTTTAAAACTCGAATATTCGAACGAGGAACGGAATAACGAAGCAAAGCAAATTTACCATGCTATGAAACATAATTTTTACGATATTACTCAGACACTCGAATTTGGTCAATTCAATTATATGGATAACATATATTTTTAATTATTTGCGGGCAAAAGCCCGCGACTTCATCCGCACTGAATTTAAAAAAACTTAATAGGTAGCCATGTTGAGTCCTTCCACAATACGTCATAATTATATCGAGATCCGCTGTGCTCCGAAGATACCTTTCAACAAACATCCACCTAAACTTTTAGCATTTGTAATATTAGTAAAATGGATATTTTTAGAGACTTACTAGCTGTTGCCGCGACTCCGTCTGTGCGGGATTAAAAATAGATGGCCGATTCTCACACCTACTCAATATGCTCAGAAAATTTCATGAGAATCGGTCAAGCCGTTTCGGAGGAGTATGACACGAGAATTTTATATCTAAGAATATTGTTTTTGACTTTTTAAATTCGGTCACTTTACCGATGTAAATGTTTGTTCTTCCCTCGTTAACTTCATTTGAATAATCCAACATTTCTTTGAGCAGTGATTTCTTTCGTCGAGACTCCAGCATAATGAATCCGTGACGACGAATATTTTACGTCACTTAGCCGAGATATTTGAACCTTACACTGTTAGTAATGAAATTTACATAATATTTGTCATTATTTATTTTCTTTTGACTCTTACATTACCTCTTATATTTATTTGACTCTTTCTTCTATGTTACTCTTAATATTTGACAGCGGCCTTATTTTAGTCCTCTTTCTCTTCCTACCCTTTTTTCATCAGGTAAGGGAGTGTAAGTGGATTTGACGTAAGAGATGCATAGGAAGAGGAAATATTCTCTTTCTGTGCGTCCTGTCTTCCGTCGATTTAAGGTAGGCAAAGCATATGCAATCGCTTCGTTATTTCGGCGAATTTAGGTGGCCGTTCGTTTGTTTGTTCTTCACCTTATGATATAAAAAATAATTTTTTAAAGTGAATAGAAGTTTCTTGTATGTTTCATACGAGATCAATAACAATATCTCATACATGTCTTTAAGCTGTGAAAACTAATGTTGGTGTGTGGTATTTCCAGGTTGTCATCAGTTCTTCCAGCGCACGCTGGTCGTGCATGATCCGGAGCTGATAAAGAAGATCTGCGTGAATGACTTCCATCACTTCACAGATAGAGGTTTCTTCTTCAACGAGGAAGTGGATCCGCTCGCCGGCTCCGTTCTCTTTCTCAGAGGGAATGAATGGAAGACATTAAGAGCCAAGATATCACCAATATTCTCGTAAGTGATGCAGCATAGCAGGTGTACTGGCAGCCAAGATTTGACATGAATAAGGCGAATGCCTTTCAAAAATTTTCTAAAAAGAAATAATTGGGAAGGAGAAATGTTGTTTATGTTCTTAAAAGTATAACCATACAGAAGACAGGCGTCAAGTGGAAGCAATTCCGCGTTTCGTCTGATGAGTGTGCGTCCCTTAGGCCTAATTTAGTCCTTTTTCCCTTCCCACTCTCTTTCTTATAAGGAAAGGATAGGAAGTGGAAGTGGATTTTCCGGATGAGAGGATGCATGGAAAGGGAAAATATTTTTTTCTGTGCATCCTCTCCTCCGTCGATTGCGTATGTCTATGGGCAACGGTCACTTCGCTATTTCAGCGATTTCAGGTGGCCGCTCGCTCGTTTGCCATCTTATAATATAAAAAAAGTAACCGTTTCCTTATTTATCGGTTTTTATACGGATATTTTTAGCAGATACCATAAACAAACAGATAAAGTTAATTTCGGTTACAATAAGATTTCATCTTTACACAAAAATCAAAAGAAGATTAAATAGTATTAATATAAAGCGTTCTGTTCACTTTGACAAGTACAAGTAAAATAATGGATTAAGACAAGTCAATGAAAGTTTATAATCGGATTTCATATAAATTGGATTAGAGGTTCGAAGAGCTAAATGTTTGGGAAAGCGTGATTTTTCGACATACATTTTACAAAGACAATAGAATTTTTAAATATAGTTTTGATGATTATTACTCATAATATATATGAGAATGTTTGGAGCGTCGGTGGCTCAGTGGTCAAGTACTTGACTTGCAATCTGCAGGTCCTGGGTTCGTATCCCGCCATGTACCAATGTGTTTTTCCATTTCCGATTTACATATGTACATTTATCCGACGTTCTTACGGTGAAGGAAAACATCGTGATGCAACCTGCACATGTCTGAGAAGAAATTCAATGATATGTGTGAAGTCAACCAACCCGCACTTGGCCAGCGTGGTTGACTATGGCCTAATCACCCTTAACTTAGGGTAGGCTCCGAGCCCCTCGGTGGGGACGTATAGTGAGCTGGTGATGATGATGATGATGATGAATGTTTGGATGTTTGTTAGAAGATATCTCCAGAACGGCTGCATGCATCTCATTGAAATTTGTCATAGATATAGAACATAGTCAGGAAGAATACATAGGCTAATAATTAGTTTTATTATCTAACTCCACACGGTCGGAGTCGTTGGCGACAGCTATTGCGTGCATATATTATACTAATTTTGAATTTTATTTACCTTTGCCTCTAGTAATTCTGATAATTTACACACAACAGTTTATTTTATAATTAACTTAATTCTTATGAATTAAACAAAACAATCAAGCTATATAGAGTTTGAGATCGTTTGGAAAGCACTCGATTTTATTTTTCACAATGCAATTACTCTGTGGTTTGATTAAATTGAATTCAGCTAGGATTCACAGACAATCGATATTGTAAGAATGGAGTTAGTGATTGCACTCACAGGAATTTGCAGCGATTCAATAAAATACTATCTTTTATATACAAAGCTATACCTCTAAAAGATAATAAAATTATTGTAAAAATGAAAATATTTAACTTTGTAAAGTTTTACATCTCTTTCAAAAATACAATTGTAACTAATGCTTTTACTATCGACATTTTATAAGAAGATTAGCTTTTATCCGCGACTTCGTCTGCACAAATTAAAAAGCATAATTAGTAGCTTATGTGTTATTCCATACTATGTTCTATATGCATTTCACATTTCATCGAGATCCGTTTAGCCGTTCTGGAGATACTTTCAAACAAACATCCATCCATCCATCTAAACATTAGTAGGATTTTTTTTAAACACTGACCTGCTTTCTTAACCTTATGTTAACCTTTTGAATCTTCCCTTGTATAACCAAAAATTCATAACTTGCGTTCCTAATTATAGACCACTATAAAGTTTATTTTCTTTCTAATTTCAGGCCTAATAAATTAAGAGGAATGTTCCCCCTAATAGAGAACACAGCTAAAGAATTTACTATACGCATCAGAGAATTAATATCAAACGATAGAACCAAAAATGATAGACACCTGGATGACAAAAACATAGGAACAAATGACAAAACATTTGGTACAAGTAATGGAGCATTGGTGGACTCAGAGAAACTGGTCGGAGGGTATACAGCGGATGCAATAGTCCCATGTGCTTTTGGATTGAAGAGTACAGTTATGGACAACCCTAACGATCCTTTTGCAGTTGCTTTACAAGCTTTCTACGAGATGAGTTTGTTTAATATATTTGAAAAGTAAGTTTTAACTACGTCTACTACTCCATGCAAAAGGGAGTCACAACGGATCTGTTGTATGAATGAATTTAAAAAAGTATTCAGGTTTAAATTAATTTAATTTGACATGTAAAGGAGCGATTAAAGAGACGATTTTTTTTAAAGAAAAAAAAAACGAATTGTCTACGTCACTTTAATTAGACCTTAAAAAGATAAAAAAAGGTTTCGTTTACTACACTTTAAATGCACCTTTATTTTAATACCTACCTTATGTAAACGATATCGAATCGATTAATGATAAATATCGATAAACGACAAATCGATATTCATTTCACAAAATGTTCAAAAGTTTCAAATTAATTCAGGCAGTTAGTTAACTTTTAAGTATTATTAGATAGAATGCTTTAGCGCGAATGACGTGCTTTCGTTACGAAGTCCAGTGTCAGAATAAATAGTGAGGGGACACAAACATCGACATTTTAGTAAGGTTGAGTCAATACACTGCCACATTTTCGGATTTTCTTCCTAACAGTACAGCAAAGTATTGTATAGTTAATAATAATACTAATTACTTCCAGGACAATGCGTCAATTCTGGCCAGCTTTCGTTCTGTTCTTCCGTATGAGGATTATACCGAAGAAGACGCATGACTTTTTCTACAATATCGTTACAAGCGTTCTTCGTGCAAGGGAAAACGGTTTGTATTTCTTTCTCAATAGAGTACATAATCAAACGATTACTTTCTTATCCTTATCGGCACATTAGTACAAGAGGTTTTTGTGCATGAAATCGACTGTTATTTACCACAGTCGTGATTATTTATATATATTGTTGTTTCTATTTTGTGAATTCTTTTTTTTTATAATATAAAGTGGCAAACGAGCGAGCGGCCACCTGAAACCGCTGAAATAGCGAAGCGACCGTTGCCCTTAGACATACGCAATTTGCATATGCATTGCCTACGATCGACGGAGGAGAGGATGCACAGAAAGAAAACATTTTCCCTTTCCATGCATCCTCTCATCCGGAAAGTCCACCTCCAGTTCCCATCCTTTTCTTATCAGAAAAAGGGTGGGAAGTGAAATCAGAAGAAACGCAGAATTGCTTCCACTTCACGCCTGTCTTCTGTGTGGTCGTGGTATTTCACCGGGCGAGCCGGGACAATTCGTGCGAAGATGTTAAAGCGGGATCTACCACTGTTAAATGAAAAAAAATTCAAATGAAAGGGACAATTTTATGTTAATATATGTTACCTCAGTGAAACTCTACGGTTAGGAGTACTCCTAAATTTCTTGAACTTTATTATTTAATTGACTTCTTTTGATTTTTGATTTAGCATTTTAAATAACGTATAATTATGATTTCAGGTGTTCAGGAGAAACGCGGCGATTTCATTGACATTATGATGACGCTGCGAAGTGATGATAAAAATAATAATTCACCAAAATCAGAGCCCGAAAACGATGTAGAAATAAGTGAGTAGCTTTGAAAAGGAAACTATGAAGTGTTTAGCCGTTTTTATATAAGTTTATTATAATGTCTCACGAAATTTTAAATAATACCTATTTAGAACAGATTTACCGTTGGCTTCTGAGACTACAATCTCTGTATAAAATATATTGTCATCCCTGTCATTATCTTTGACAAAACAGAGATGACAATATGTTTGAAACGGAGATTCCGATTTGAAAGGCTCTGTAACTAATAAAACACGGTTTAGACGTCTTCTTTTGTCTTAAAAATTTAGATTCCTGTATACAGCGTGTCGTAAAATTCAAGGATAAGTCGGCTATGGTGTATAGGACGATAACTACACGGGGAAAATACAAAAAATCCAACTTAATAAACTTCCTAATATGTTCATATTTGTAGCCACAGCGTGTAATCATTTGGTGGATATCAAATTATAAGAAAAGTTAAAAGTAAGTTTTAAGCAAATAAAGCTGGATTTTTTTTTAGTGTTTTTCCCCATGTAGTTACTGACCTGGCTATACACCGGTACCGGCTTATCCTTGAATTTTGGGACACGCTGTATAGAAGTACAATTTGTATTACTTCCACAAGAGTATCTTGCGAAATAGTAATGTTTGAAAGAGCACACGGCATAGAAATTGGCAAATTTACTCAAGTTACAGCCGGTTTGATGTTACTGACATTATATACTAGACGTTTTCACGGAATGAAATCACAAATTTCACTAAAAGCGTAACAATATGGCCTTTATATTTTTTATAATAAAAATGTCAGCGTCGCTAAAAGCGTTCTGTCCTGCCATCAATTTGCGATGTAATTCTTGTAGTCTGATAAAAAACTGCAGAGGGCGCTTCAACCCGGGTCTAATCGGGATCATGATTGAGGTAATTTTGTGAAGTGGTCCCGAGTGAACTGAACCGCTTTATGCCAGCCTTCCCTACAGCATACAGTTAAAATATTGGCTTGAGATAAGACCAAAAATTAAACCGTCCAACTTACAACCAACACGGTGGTTTATCGTTAAACGAAATCTTTAATCTTATTAAATTATTGGACGGAGACTAACGAATTAGGGTTCGCTTGAAATGGAATCTGAATTCATTCAACTATAGCAATGGATTGGATCTTTCAAAGTAAAAAAAAACTTTTAATTCAATATTTTAATTGCTTGCTGTATTTTTATAATAAAAGTTGTTATTCCTGTGTATGTATTACCGAAGATGACGAATTAAATTCACAAAAAAATGTTTTAGTTTGAATAAAAAGATAGTTTAACATAAAATAAAAAGATTTATCTATAATTTTAAAAGCAAATCGCATTTAAATATTAAAGAAAGGCGACAAAAAAACGAAAAACCGAGAAGAATGTTCTCGTAGATTTATAGGTTATGTAATAAGAGAGAGAGAAACGAGTGAGGTCCGTGTGAAATGGAATTTCGTAATATTTCTTTTCATGGAATCACGGACGTCAAAGACTAAAACTTTTGAACTAGCTGTCGCCCGCAATTCTGTCTGTGTTTAGTTAAAAAAAATATTAGCCTATGTGTTCTTCTAGACTTGTTCTACATCCATACCATTCAACGCGATCCGATGATCCGTTCTAGAGATAGCATCTATCAAACATCCGTACATCTATTTAGCCATCTAAAAATCGCATTTATAATATTAGTAAGGCATTCATGATAATATTGATGATAATTTATTGTGAAATTAAACCATTATTAGCGTAAAATATAATATCCGAGATTAGTAATTCCGTGTTAATAAAAATAGTTTCATATCGCGCAAAATTTTATTAGGGCTGTCCAAAGTTTGAAATATTTTGACAAATTCATGAAATAAAACTGTTACATTAGCACTCTTGTAAATTAAAATGAAATATATATATATATGTATTCCTAAACTGTTAATAATAAGGTAATGAAATTTTCAGATCACCAGAGTTACGAATAATAAATTTTGCTATAAAAATTTTAAACTTTAAATAACACGAATATTGATTTAATGAGAATTTTTGAATGGATGGATGGATGGCTGTTTGTTTGAACGTATCTCCAGAATGGCTTAAGGGATCTCACTGAAATTTGGCATAGATGTAGAACACAGTCTGGAAAAACATATAAGTTTTCTTTTAAAATCTGAGCCGACGGAGTCACGGGCAACAGCTAGTGCATAATAAATTTATCATTAAAAACCATCCGATCAAATTAAAATCTTACGGTATCTTTGGAACGTCTCAACGAATCTCACTGAAATTTGACATGGAAAAATAAGTTAAGTTTTTCATACATTCGCGCGAACGCGTTGTAAATAGTGTCAGCCCTAGTATCAACGCAGTAATGCAATTTTCGCGTCCTTTGTAATCCCGGTTTAATCTCATGGTCGGTCTGAATGTATAATTCTCTGCTACCGGAATAAGGTCTTTATTACGATATCATAAAGCATATCTTTCCGTATCATATGATAAAAAAAATTTAGAATATACATTTCAAATTGGCAGATGTTCACAGTTTAATATTCAGGGTAGGCTTTTGAAAAGTTGTTCAGAGTTAGAATTTTACATTTTTGCTCTTTGTTAAATTTAGGTATAGTTTTTAAGTAATTTTTTGTAGAAATTTTATAGAATAGCCCTTTATTTTGAAACTGTAATTTACATTTTAACCATGTTTAGATGTAAAACAATTTTACCTGGCTTATGTTTCAAGCAAATACGAACTCTTGACACATAGGTTTCACGAAAACAAAACGATATATACGCTTATTATAAAACAACTTTAGTAGATTTTGTTATAGATATTATATATTATATCGTAAAATACTTTCAGCTGACATGGTAATCGCGGCAAATGCGTTTATAATCTTCCTCGGGGGCTTCGAGACGACATCTTCTACGTTGGCCTTTCTTTTCCTGGAACTGGCAGCTGATCAGAGGGTGCAGGAGAAGATGAGGAAAGAAGTGAGAGAGGTGATGGAGAGACATAACGGAAATATGGCGTACGAGGTGCTACAAGAACTGACCTACATGGAAATGGTTATTCAAGGTAAATTAACAGTACTCATAGTTGACTAGCCGTCGCCCGCGACAGCCTGTCGTCAGCGCGGAATTAACAAAGTAGGTTATAATATAACAGAGTACATCAGCTAACGTTCCATCAAAGTTCTGTTAAAATCGGTCCAGCCGTTCCGGATATTACCGACATACGGACTGACAGACAAAATTTTAAATATTAGTTTTTCGTTATCTGCAACGCAAATACATCCCTTATATGAAATATGATTTTTTTTCTCGATTATACATACAGACACTCTAATTTTACTAATATATAGTAATTTCTAGTGACAAATAACTATAGTATTAGATATATATTATTCTTGTTGACTGTACATTTGAGGACATTAAATACCTACTCATTTGACGCCCATACTTCAGTTAAGTGAAAAACTTGATATAGCAACATACTTATAAATGTTTAATAGCTCTTATTTTAACAGTTTGCTCTACAATAATTGATTAGTGGAAAGCGAGCTTAATTCCTTGACTGTATTATTCGAATAACAGTTATCTTTGTGACTGTACTTGCAGTGCCTCACTGTATGCAAGCGTGAACTGTATATTTCAATTAATCGAGAAATGTAGTTCATTCGGTGTTCATATGACATGATTTGTGTTCCAGAGACGCTGCGGCTGTACCCGCCTTTCCCCAGCATCCAGCGAATGTGTACAAAGGACTATACAATACCGGGGACAGATATTGTCGTTGAAAAGGGCACAATAGTTCTCTTCCCCACTCTTGGAATACAAAGAGATGAACAGGTTCTTTTTGTTTGTTTATCTTTGTCGTGTAATTGGTGACGCATCACTTTGATGATTTTTATGACGCAGTATTTTTATAAAAAAAGTTTTTATAGCACAATCTATTAAACAGAATGTGGCTCTACCAATTTTGAAATGACTATTTTTATACCATTTCCAAACAAAAGACAGACGAGAAGTGAAGGGGAAGAAGATTTATGTGAGGAGGTGATAGGAAGGAGAAATAACTTCTTTCTGTACGCCCTTTCCTCCGTCGATTTAAGTTAGTGTCACCTTATAATATTGACGATTGAATTCGACAATCGATCCTTAATTGAAGGATTAATCAAGTTTCTCTATTGCTATAACTACAATCCAATCTTAGATAGACAAAAATAGATAGAGTCCGTTTATTGGATTTTCGTCGTCCGTTTATTCGATAAGTTATTATTTATGAGACGACATAAAGCCGACTGCGCTCCTTTAGAATTTAACGTCAGTCAACCAATTGTTTCTCTACATTCTACATTAACTGTATAATTTTATTTTAATTTCTTAAATTTACACATAAATAATATCGTACAGTACTTCGAGGACGCGTCGGGATTCGTGCCGGAGCGTTGGGCAGACGATAGGCCTCCACCTCCGCCTGGAGTCTACATGCCTTTTGGAGACGGACCAAGATATTGTATTGGTATGTTTATATCTACTAATTGTCAAGATCTTAACGAATAGTAGTTATCGGAACTCAGAGTCTACCTTAAGTTAGGGCTAATAGGCCTTAGTAACACACTGGCCGATAAGAATCTAATGTCTCCTATCGGTTGGTTAAAATGTCCTTAAATTCGAAATTCAAAAAACACGTGGATCGAACCAAGACCTGTAGGTTACAACTTCACCGCTTAATCCCTAAACCACTGATGCAACTTATTGTATAGCATTTATCTTACTATCATTATAAACTAGCTATCGCCCGCGACTCTTTCCATAGGAAATAAAAAAAACTTTTTAATAAAGATTAAAAAAAATTACACGATACTTCCAAACAAATTTAATTCCGTGCGGACGGATTCACGGGCAACAACTAGTTTATTTATATAATTTACATTTAAACAAATAAAATAACAAATTAATGACGTCATATCACGTGTTTTCATTCAACTCTACTGGGAAAGGTGTTGGTATCGTGTTCGCACGCCTCAACATGCTTACGTAACACATCGCTGTGTTCAATGAAATTATATCACAATGTTTTCATATTCATTGCATTCCGCGTGTCAGCAGTTGCAACTTTATAACGAATTGGTATCTTCCACTTACGACCTTTAATATAGACTAAAAAAATCTTTTATAAAGAAATGCTATTAAAATTTTGAAAGTATTTCTGGATCAACTTTGTTTACATTTTAGAATTAAGTTCATTATTATTATTTTTTTAATAGAAATATTAGCAGATTTTTTTGTTAAATTTACTAATATTTCTTTTACCATTCCAACTAAGCTCTTGACTTGTGCTAGGATATGGTTTACGACAATAGTCGAATAGCAGGATTGGAACCCCCACTTCGTGGTCGGAAATCCGTACCTCTAACCATTAGGCTATTGACGCTTTTTAATACGGTGGGTTTTCACATTCGTGATACCATAAAAAAGACTATAATCTTATCACTCTTTTAATAGTTTTAAAAGTACTTATTCACACCTGCTAAGGCAGAACTTGTAATGTGTGCATCATGAAAGAAGCTATCAATTTCTCAAAATCAAGAAGCTTTCTATCCATCGATATAATATTAAGTAGATGCATACTTTTATACAAAATCACACGTAAACTATGTCATCGATGTTAACTATATTAAGGATACATTTAAATTGTTACTCGTCTTTTGATATATGTTATTTCTTTAGGTACAATGATGAACGAATCTTTTTTTGACATTCTATGTCTTTGTAACGTTTGTCGCAGAAAGCTTCGTTAGAGTAATGCGAAACGAATGTTGTTGAAGTTTAAAAAACATTTCCAATACAAAGTACATAATAAATACAATGTAATAAGACAATGTACTTTACGTAGATAATGTAGAAGATACTATAATTATATAAATAATTAAAATTTAAATAACTTATGTTTTAAGAAATAAATTCGAATTGTATTATAAATTAATTAGCAATCGTCCGCGATTCCATCCGTGCGGAATTTAAAAAACACATTCTATAGCTGTTCTGGAGATATCTTCAAACAAATCAATCCATTCAAATATTCACATTTATAATATTAGTATTATTATATAATACTAGCGGACCCGAAAGACGTTGTCTGACAATTTGACACTGCGATGGTAGCGCCGTCTGTCGGATCCAATGTAAAACATTCCAAAATCAACAACTACTAATAAATTAAAAAAACATTGTCCAGCGGACAAAATTGTGAATCTAAACCATTCCCAGATCCCCTTGAACACACACAAAAAATTTCATCAAAATCGGTCTAGTCGTTTGAGAGAAGTTCAGTGACATACACACGCACATAGAATTATATATATAAAGATAAGAACTGAACATACGTGTAGTCCAAAGTATATGCCGATTAGTTTCAAACCTTAGGTAGGGGTCTGAAAGTATTTGGTATGTAGACGGCTGGTCCTGTACGCTGACCATTTGTAATTTGCCCCGATAAATTCTTCAAATCAATTCCAATAACAATTTTGTTTTTAATTTCAGGTAAACGCTTCGCGATTATACAGATGAAGTGCTGTCTCGTGAAAGTATTACAACATGTTAGAATAACCCCAGTGCCGCGGGGAAGAAATGGCACAGAACGGACTAAACCATTTGAGGCTGACCCACGCTCTCCCCTCACACTACACCCCCTCGACTCTAGAGTTAAACTCACTCTGTTATGACAAGAGATTGGCAAGATGTAGCTTATGTAGCGTTGCTTTTTTAATCATTTATAGAGCATTTGAAATAAGGAAAAGTTTCGAATAACTATTAAATAAACTGATATATAAACACGGCTACGTATATTCGTCCGGTGGCGGCACCGACTAGTTTCGAGCCCATCGGGGGCCCTTCATCAGGATGAGTGGTACTGGTATTATTTCCGTGGTTTTATTAGCCGTGTTTATATATCAGTTTAGTATAATGTCTCACGAAAGTTTGAATAATTTAACTATTAAATAATTCAGTAACCATGCGTTAGTGATGAAGAGTTGTGATAATAACGTGTGTGTCATTAATATAAATGTATGAATTAATGAAATTGTTTCATTCACCTACGTTTAGGAATAATCTTTATAATTTGCAGGCAATTTATAATAGCACAAGAACACACATTTTTCTTCTGAGTATTCGAATGTTTGCCGATTGCTGAGGCTTAAGACAGGGCCTTTTTAAAGGCGATCGTTAGTTAAAAGACGTTGCTTTTAATTTAGTGCGATTATAAACTGATGATAACTTGACGGGCTCAAATACTCTAGCACTAATCAAATTTTCAATCGGTCTATGGTGTCAATTAAAATTGCCGCGTAATTTCACAATATCCTATTGTCATTCTTTCTTTATTAATCTTTTCAACATCCGTATAATCGTAGTAATATCATACTAATATTATAAATACGAAAGTTTGTATCTCCAGAACGTCTTAACGGACGATGAAATTTGGCATACATATAGAACCTAGCCTGGAAGAACACATAGACTACTTACTATTTATCTTCTTTTTATTTCGCGCGGACGGAGTCGCGGGCGACAGGTAGTTTAAATATAAATTCATCTCGACACAAAAGCCATTTAAAGTTCAGATTTTTCCCAAAAAAGCTTATTCAGTATCATATCTAGCATATTTTACACGAATAATTTAAAAGATTAACTACGTCTTGTATTGTATAAAATAATTGTTTTGTATATCAGATGTCGACAAGGCATATTGTAACTCAATACCATATGTACCAAAATGCAAGTGCAGCTTTTATTTATATATATGACGCTTCCCAGATTTCTTTGTCAGTGATTCCCAAAGTTAACTTACATTGTAATTTATAGGTTATATAAAATACTTTGAAATGTCTTTAACTATTTTTATATTGTCATGGTAATCAGTGAAAAAAACATATAAATTTCTTGTCTTTACAATTTTAAAATTAGAGTACGTTATATATTTGTTTGGCGATTAAAATAAATGAAAAAAAAAATACATAGAAGGTGCCTGCGATAATAAATTAGCAAAAATGTAAATACAAATGTTTAAGGTTAACTTTGCTGTTTGATTTTTGTGCGTGAGAGTTAACTTAGGGGAAAATAACAAAAAGGGGTTAGAATCAGTTTTACGATTTTTATTATTATAAGTATGTAGATACGTAGTGCGTAAATTTTAGCAATTGAATGGATAAATGCTCAGTTAACTAAAATTGTACAATCCAAATCCAACAGAAAAACAAAAATAAAATCAAAACGTAAAACAAATCATTTTATGTACTTCGTAAAAGGAAAAAAAATCAATTAAAAAATACTTTCAAAGGGTTATAAAGTTAACTTTTGTTGTTCAAAAGAAATTGACAAGGATGAAAAAGTATAGGAAGCGAATTTAAAGGAGAAAATACTTATACCGAAGAATTGCTGAGATTTGAAGTCTATTGTTAATTAAAAGTGAGAGCATTGTTAAGCATTTGTAATCTGCAACTCAAGGGTTCGAATCCCGACTAGTACCAATGTGTTTTTCCACTTACGATTTACATATGTAGATTTACCCGACGTTGAAGGTGATAATCTCTTAACACAACCTGAACATATCTAAGAAGAAGTTACAAAATGTGTGAAGTCAACGCATTAGGCCAGCGTGGTTGACTATGACTTAGTTACCTACTTAGGGTATGCGTCGAACCTCAGTGGGGACGTATAGTGCTAATAAGCTAATGATGATGTTAAAAAAGGTTAAGAGTGAAAAAAGTTTGACTATCCCAGTACTTTGGAATAGTATATAAAGAGTGAACTGCGACATTATTTATGTTCTGGTCTGCAGTTGTAAGTTACCGCTTCTAAGACTTCGGTAAGTTCAAATTTTTAGTACAATTATTTGATTATTATTTCATACTTTCATGTTTGTTGTATAATCGAATTTTGTTTATTGTTTATTGTGATTCTTTCTATTAATTTTAAGGCGTTAATTGTTGTTAATTTTATGTAATTTTTATTTTGATATTTACGATAGGATGTGTTTAGTATTTATATTACATTTTGTCGAGTTTAAGTTTTTAGTTCAAGTAGAAATATTAATCTGATATTTTAATAAAACTAATTTCATCTTGTTATAATTAAATTTTCTATAAAAATGGAAGACGTAATTAATTAAAAACTCTCTAATGCCTGTAGAATGTTGCTTTTGGTACGTAAATAAATGTATGTTTGCTGTTTATATTAAATTTTTAAACAAAATTAACCTAAAAAAGGTTTATAAATAACCTAAAGTATATTCTTTGTGTACAAAAAAAATGTCATCTTGATCCTTGAACTTGATAACATAGTTACTAACAGCCCATTTCATTTTCATTATTTGTCGTGTAATAGAATCTTTAAGTTAGTTTTTAAAAAAAAAAATTTATTTTCAGACTGTGAAATCTTATATAATCTATTAAAACGACGTTTTAACATCGAAACAGTGAATCCTGCTATTAAGTTTATCAAACAATTTTCAAATACATATGTGGCTTTATCCATAAAAGTTAATATGGATGAAATTAAACAGATAGTAGAAAACATAATAGCAAAAGAGAATAATAGAAATTTAATAAAAGGTTTAAATAACATAGATCAATCAAGCATAGATACGGCTGGTTTTAAAACAGACAAATCGACTCAAACAACTAAAGAATCCTACGTATTAATGTCAGTTAGTCAAGACAACAATGGCTATAGATATACAACATGGAAAGTACTACTAGACACGGAAAATATATTTGAAATGCAACGCCAATCTTCTAAAAGGGAAATATCAACTCAAACAACGAATGAAAATGATTTTATGAACGAAAATTGTGAATATAAAATCTTATGTAATGACGCAAATGAATCTGAAAGCGATTTAAAAACAAAGCAGTTTTTTATCAATAATTTTAAAAGTAAAAAACGAAAAACTATTCGAAAAAATAATTTGAATTCTAGCAATTATGAAAATAATTTAAATTGGAGGAAAAACCTCTGTGGAGATCCAAATAACAAATCTTATATTAATTGCGTGACAAATCTGTTCTCAGATAGAAAAAGTGAACGCGAAATATTTGGGTTCCATGATACTGAAACTATAATTCTATCACCAGGAAATTATCAACCAAATCTAATAAATATACCATTCTGTGAAACACCAGTTGCTACTAATATTATGTTAAGTAAACCACATAATAGGTACATTGAAAATTATACATGTGACGAGAATTTCTACTCTGTTGAAGAGATTAAAACAAAAATGTTTGCGTCAAATAAAACTGAAGATCCAAATGCACAAAGTATGCATAAAGAAATACATATCCATGTGTCAGAAGAAAGCCTATGTAGTGACAATGAGTCAAGAAATAAAGAAATAAAACATGAGTTTGATAATAAATCAAGAAAGATAATATTAACCAAAAAACCTATGAAAAAGATTTCATTGGAAGAATATAGAAAGAGATTAGAAGAAAAAGCAAATACTTCAATTAGTAATACATATTATAGACAAAATACACGAGAGGAAACGACAATGTATGGATATCATGATGCAATTACTAAACAATCAAACTAAAAGTACAAATTTCTCTCGTTGCATTTAAATACACGGGAGTTTTTTTTTAATGGAATCTTATAGTTATATTTAACTAGCTGTTGACCGCGAATCCGTCCGCGAGGAATTAAAGAAAACTTTAAGTAGCCTATGTGTTCTTCCAGACTTTTTTTTTTTTTTTTTATAACAGAAGGGGGCAAACGAGCAGCGGGAACACCGAGGTGTTCAACGACTATGGTCTGTATGCCAAATTTCAGTGAGATTCATTCAGCCGTTCTGGAAATAACTTCAAACATCCATCTATTTAAACATTCGCATTTATAATATTAGTAAGAAGTAAGATTAAGTAAGAAGTAAATTAAGTTTAATTGATTTTTAAAAACTAATATTAAGGTGAATTTTGTCTTCCATTTTGATAGTAGTTTTTAGTATAATAAGTTTATTTTGTGATTTTTTATAAGAAGTAAGATTAATTTGTTAATAACGTACTTATTTCCTTCTTTCGAAATTTTATAGATTTTTGTTTTAATAATAAATGCTTTGAGAGGCAGTATTTAATTCTTTTCTTTTAACATTGATGCTAATAGTTTAGAAAATGCAAAGATGTAACACTTTCTTGTTTTAAAAAATACTCAAAATTTCGCAATAAAAAAGTTCTCGTTTTTCATTTACTTCTCCCGTCCATTGTATATGATTTTGGCCGATGGAATATACCTCTTAACACTTAGGAGAAGAAGACGAATCCAATGACACCTCACTCTTATAAAATAGATTCAGTAGTAGAGTCTGAGCCGTTACAACGGAATTTTTATACAACAAACATATAACCTTCTTTTTTAAGTCGCCAAAAAAAACAACACACGCGCGAAAAATAATATTCTCTTGTCAGCCAGGTTAAAAATACTAGACTTTAGAGGATTTTAGTCTATTAGGAAATATTTATAAGTTAATCAAAGAAAAGTAGAGCACAAGATTTAAAATGGACAGACTGACAAACAGTTGATAAGAAGTTTTATGACATCATAAAACGTAAGAGCGGACAATATAAATATTAATCAGTTCTAACATTTTATGAAGCAGAATATCAAATATTGTATATTTACATTTTTATAGTCGGAAATACAAAAGTAGAGTTCTGTAACTTTTCTATTGCTACATGACAAAGGAAATGCTACAAGAATTAAGCTTAAATATCATAAAAAAATCAAATCAATTTGTAATTTTATATCTACATATTTGAAGAATTGTTTTTCCAAAATTATTTACAATTTTTATTTAAAGTAGGTATTAATCTTTTCAAATATCGTGGCGACTCAAGGTCATTGGTGCGCTGCGCATCCCCCCCCCATACCGCTATACTCCGCTACACCTAGCGATGTGTTCTGTGCGGCGAAAAGTTAAGAGCTGGCAAAATACTTGAAAAGACCTATACTAGGTAGAAACATTTTGTAGTTTTGACTGTTTGAATTACAAAGGTAGGTGACGCAGATTTCAATAGAATGATCGCTCTCTTGGTCCTGCTCGTTTGGCACCTTTGTGTTAAATAAAAACGTAAAAAATAATATTATTTACAGAGTTCAAAGTAAATATGATATTAAATATATAACCGACATAATAAATTATTCCGAGGCAATGAAAATTTAGGCAGAAGCGTTGTGCCAAGGGCGGAAAAAATGACAGAGCGGCGGATTTGAAAAATTAGAAAACTTCGGGACATCACTCGCATTTGCGCAATTTATTATTTCCACAAAAGAGAGATTCTTGATTAAAAAAAAATCCCTTCTCTACCTAGCGACACGACAGCTGTAATTAACAAAACGAAAAGCTACTTTATCGTAATGGATTCTTTTTATTTATTTAATAAACTATAAAGAGGTAAATGAAAAAGTAGAAACTAAACAAAAACATAATGCTATGCTGCCAATTTTTTTAAGAGCTTCGGTGGCTCAGGGGTCGAGCACTTGACATGCAATCTGCAGGTCCTGTGTTCAAATTCCGCCATGTATAATACAAATGTGTTTTTCGATTTCCGATTTACATATGTACATTTATACGACGTTCGTACGGTGAAGGAAAACATCGTGATGCTGCACATATCTGAGAAGAAATTCAAAGATATATGTGAAGTCAACCAACCCGCACTTGGCCAGCGTGATTGACTAAGGCCTAATTACCCCTAACTTAGGGTAGGCTCCGAGACCCTCAGTGGGGACGTATAGTGAGCTGATGATGATGATGATGATGATTTTTTTCTATTAAAACAATTCTCAAATTCCATTTATAAAACAGATATAGGAATATGTTTGTACGGATGTATAATAGTGTATGTATGGATGTCCCACTGCAGACTGAATGATAAGCGTTGTTTTCTGAGACTTAAATCTCTGTACAAGAGATGATGTCATCCACATCATTATATTTGACGAAATAGAGATAACAATATAATTTAAAAGGGAGCTTTTGGTCTCAGAAACCTACGGTAAATAAGACTGAATAATGATAATAAAGTTTGAGATAATATTTCAAAACGTTGTGTAATATTTTGTATCGGCTGATAGTCTTTTAATTAATTACTCTTAATAAAATAAATATCTCTTGTACCAAAACGGCGATAGCTCTGTTGATATGTCGTCGACACGAGTTCATTTATGTACAAACAGACGATTGCCAATTTGTTGCTGGCAGAAATTGGAATGAAGCAATTTAAAATGGAATTGATAAGTAATTTGATCCACAATTCATCTAAATAAGACATTAGATCGAAGCCGCCGAGACACACTGCTGTAGGAAAACATATCGTTATTAGCTGTCGCCCACGACTCCGTCCGGGCGGATTTAAAAAAAAACTTAGTAGCATGTGTTCTTCCAGATTATGTTCTATATGTATGCCAAATTTCAGCGATATCCGTTGAGCCGTTCAATAATTGTTTTCAGAAATAAACATTTTTTTCCTGTAAGACGTTTAGAAACAATTTAGTGTGGAAGCAGAATATATTTATGACACGACATAAAACAGGACCGTTGTCGAATGCATTCACTTTATTGTGCCTAAGGCTGAGCGCATGAAAACGAGCGGAGCGACGCGACGGGCGGAGCGGAACGATGTAATCAAAAGTGTTCAAAGACGACACGAAACGAGAAGGAGAGAAGTACTTTTGTTAACATCGTAGGCTCCACCGTCGCGCCGTCACGCTCCTCGCTGATTTAGTGCCCGGGGCCTGAAAACCTCAGAGAACATTCTGAGCGGATGTCTTAAGGATGTGCTATTACAAAAAGAACTTTATTTGAATGCTTGCCCAAGTATTTTCTACTCGAGTTATATTAAAAAATTTGTGTTTGCTTTAACATATTATAGAGATATCTTTTAAATTTATCACAAGAATTGTCGTTAAATAATTAATAATAGTGTAAAAAAGCAGTTAATCTCTAATATGTCACGTGGCTATACGAATAAATTAATATATTATTTGCTTAAATCATATAAGTTTTCTGATGGTACAACAACCCAAAGTGGGTGATGGTCTCTGACACTAGAGGGCGCTTCCTTGCCTACTTACTTTTTTACTGCAAATAAAAACTTCTTCCGAAAAATCTGGAAGGTCTTAATAATTGTCAATCATTGGTCTTTAATATTGCAATTTTTCAAATCAATCTAATATCTTGAAATGTATGAAAGTTAATAAAATCTTTTTTGTATAAAATAGCCAACGTCGTCACTTCGTCCCCAGAGGAAGGAAGGCTCTGACGGTTCCGATATCAGATTGTATGCAAGTACGTACTGTCTGATTTATTGCAAAGAAACTGGGACGCTGCAGTGACACAAAATTTATGTTTCTCTGTAATTCAAGATATATCATGGTTCTGGCACATTTACGATTTGCTCTTTGTTAAGGAATGTTCTATGACAATAATTTGATAAAATACAATAGAGCTATATATAAAAACTTTACGAATCATTCCTCATTTTTTTTTGTTAATTAAAGAAATTTCTACTTGCGTATCTATTATGAATATATTTAATGTTTATGATTTATGATATAACTAGTGGTCGCCCGCGACTTCGTCAGCGCAATTAAGAAATAAATAGCTTTTAATATGCCTAGAACAAACGCAGCCTTGCGGACAGACATACAGACAAACAATTGTTTTTCATTATAAGATACGTATGTACGAAATGTGTATTTATTTTAAATATAATTTTATTACATACAGACAATTCAATTTTATTGTATTATGTATAGATATAAACCCAATAAAAACGCTTTATTATTGTAAATAGAGAAAGATCCAATGTTATAAATGGCCATAACTTTATTTCTTAAATTCTTGTGACATATTGGTGATATGTAAAATATCACAATCTTTTAACCCAGTGACGGCAAGGGATTGGAAAGACACCCTCATAATTCCTTCGTACGTGACCGAATTGTCAATCGGGGCATGATTTGGTTTGTCTTTTTCATGCGAGACACATTATGTTAATGTTACCCTACATAAGTTTGAATGATTGTAAGACAGGCGCCTAAATATTGCAGTTTTTATACGCTCAAAGTCTATAGAATAAGTAGAAATAGTGTTTGTACGCGTCTCTTTGCCCGCGCCGGACGCATCCGTGTCCGACGTGTGTTTAATCCGTGCGTGCGGCGCGTCCGGCTCCAATTCCGGGCCAATGGACGCGTACCTGTAACGTAACATAAATATGTGTAAATTTTTGTAAATTTATACTGCACTCTACCAATGCAATATTATGGGGTAAGCGCACTTGTTATGGACCAGTGAAAAATATGGAAACTAATGTGATTATATTATTAAAGTAGAACGCTGACTTTGTCTCCAAGGAGATAGAAATATAAGATAAAAAGTCTAATGGTGTTTCTTAAATAAAAAATAGTGTTGTGCCAAACGGAAGAAGGGTTACATTTATTTAATAACAACAAAAGCCTTTTTCTGTTGCATGTTACTAATATTATAAATGCGAATGTTTGAATGGATGAATGTTTCTAAGAAGGTATCTTCAGAACGGCTGTGGGTTTTGCTGAAATTTTGCATAGATCTAGAAAATAGGCTGGAACACATAGCCTACTAACAAAGTTTTTTCCACGTGAACGGAGGCGGGGGCGACAGCTAGTATATCTATTAATATTACAAAAATATATTTGTTTATATATCTATTATATGTTAGTCGTTTTAGCATCTACCTTTCAATGTATAAATTCAAAATTCAAACTAACCGTTTTTTCTTGACATTAGCAAGGTCCGTAAGACAGAATCAAGGCTTGCCCTCGTTAAGACGTCCCGGCTAGCCATCAATCAACGTCGCTACCCTATTTTCTACCGGGGACGCCTCACCCGTGTCTCGACTAATTATTTACGGTCCTAAGTCACTTTTGTTATATGTTAATCAAGCTTAAGATATAATCTTACAAGGTTTAAATCATTAATTCATAATCTGTTATAATTTTCATGCATGCATACTAGCCGTCACCTTCGACTCCTTCCGCGCGGAATTGTAAAAAACATAATAAGTAACCTATGTGTTCTTCCAGACTATGTTCTATATGTATGCCAAATTTCAGCCGTTCTGGAGATACTTTCAAACAATTACCCATCCATCTAAACATTTGCAAGGAAACTTAAAAAACTACGGCATAGATTCAGAAGGAAGGCAAAGTAGAAGTCAGCGTTCTACTTTAATAATATAATCACATTAGTTTCCATATTTTTCACTGGTCCGTAACAAGTGCGCTTACCCCATAATATTGCATTGGTAGAGTGCAGTATAAATTTACATTGGATAAGAAAACTATATATATCTGGTAACGTTAAGAAAGTTATTAATCAAGGTTAACGTTTTAAGCAACTAGAAGATAATGTTGAAAAGAAATTATATACGCGTCAATTTAAAGTTTCTTACTGTAGTTATCCTGATTATCAATAGAAAATTGCGACTTTTGTACCTTTATAAAGTCAACTTATTTCTATCTTGTAACATTACTTTTGATGTGTGATAACCCCTTATAAGTTAGAAGCGATATTTTCACCACCATGATTTTTATTTTTTTATCACCGAAATTCGCACTGTGCATAGCACCTTGTTTCAGTGAATTTCTTAAAAAATTAAATTAGATTTTTGTTATAAGTAAAAAATCGTTTTTGTACTACTATTTTTGTAATAAATATAAAAGCTTGATGTTTGCAAAGGTTTTTATTAGAAATACTACCAAAAATAAATTATTGTATATAATTACAGTAATAGGTAGAGGGAATATATTTCCCACCATAGAAATATATATTTTGATATATATAATTCTTCTGTGAGTGTGTATGTCACTGAACTTCTCTCAAACGACTAGACCGATTTTGATGATTTTTTTTGTGTTTGTTCAAGGGGATCTGGGAATGGTTTAGATTCACAATTTTGTCCGCTGGACAATGTTTTTTTAATTAATTTTTAATGTATTAGTAGTTGTTGATTTTGGAACGTTTTACATTGGATCCGACAGACGGCGCTACCATCGCAATGTCAAATTTTAAATAATATTCGAATTTTAATTTTAGTCTGTGTAGACAGGACAACGTCTGTCGGTTCCGCTAGTATATATATATATATATATATATATATATATATATATATATATATATATATATATATATATATATATATATATATATATATATATATATATATATGTATACATATATATATATATATATGTTTTTACTTCCATTATATACCCTTAACTATTATCAATTTTATTTTTCCACTGTCTACTCCTTATGACCGTTAGAGGGTTTTATAGATTTAAATTAAAGGCTCTTCTTGATGTATTCACGAAATATATAGTTTGATTGAACGTGATGAGGAATTGCATTCTATGATTTCATCATGATAATTTCAAACAGAAATACATGCATATGTAAATGTCATCAATATGTATTCGATAGCACAGCTCTCAGGGGATTGATCCCCACAGATCTCTCAGATAATCCTATACTTTTACTAAATTGCGCCTCTATAAAACTATTGTTAACTAAAAAACTAAAAACAATATCATCAGCTCACTATACGACCCCACTGAAGGGCTCGGAGCCTACCCTAAGTTAGGAGTGACTAGACCATAGTCAACAGGCCAGCCCAGCAATAGTTGACTTCACACATATCTTTGAATTTCTTCTCATATATGTGCAGGTTGCATCACGATGTTTTTTTTCACAATAAGAACGTCGGATAAATGTACATTTATAAATCGGAAATCGAAAATCATATTAGTATTCTAACTCAGCACCTGTAGATTACAAGTCAAGTGCTTTAACCCCTGAGCCACCGACGTTCCTTTAAAAAGTACTATAACATTTACAGTTTCATATGCGTGAAAAATATTACCCTTTTTAATTAGTCGGGTAATAATAGAAATCAATGTAAATTAATAAGGAACGGCTTAACTCACATATGATTGTCCGGTGCAAGTACCAATTAGTTTCGATCCCGTCAGGGGTCCATCTTCTTTAAACAATTTAATCGAAATCAATATTTTTATATTTGTCTCTTGTGTATTTACAAACTATTGAACAGATTAGAAGATGCTAATGGTTTCTTGCTTAACAAATCCCTACGTATAAACAGGAAAATAGTGTTATGACTCATATTTCAATAGCAGAGTAAAAGTAAAAAACAAAGGTAACAAAAATTATGGCAATAGATACCTTAAAAAAACCTTTTAAAAAAAATAAGTCTAGTGCAAAAAAACACAAAACAGACCATCAGATATTTAAGGCGTATTCAAAAGGAATTTATAGATATATGTTTATAGCAAATTGAGGTTCAAAAAATGCATTTTCCTGTGGTTTGATTCTGAGAAGGCATGTATTCGAATTTAGATGAGGGATATACAGTACAGTTCAGAATGTTGCCAGGGACGGATTTGGTCACTATAATGACGTCAGACGGGCAAGAATAGAATCCTATTATTATAGTCAGCTTATCTACATTGAGAGATTAGAGCCTACCATAAGTTAGTGGTAACTAGCCTTAGTCAACCACGTTTTTATTTATGTGCAAATTACTTAACAATTTTTGCATGGCGGAAAAATCATGTCCCTTTTGAGGAATTTTTAATTGTTACTAATTAATAAGCCTTAGTTTGGCTCTTGAAAAATCTAGATATAAAATAAATAATCGCTATTTGCCTTGGTCACGGTATGATGCGTGAATGGCTGGGCTGAAATTTCTTTTGTTCTTTTGTTTCTTAGGAGGATTTTGCGAAAAAAAAAATTACAAATTACAAACTCTTTTATCTGGAATAAAAATAGAACGTAGTCTAGGAGGCTACATATTAAGTTTGTTTTTTTATTTCACGCGTACGAAGTCGCGGGTGAAAGCTAGTAAAGAATAAATTTTATTTCTAATAAACCTTTGGTTTTAGTCTGTCTGTTGACTTTTACTGTGACACTTATCTTGCGGCCGAACATATTGGCTGCGTAACAGCTTGGCCGCTCAGGTCGCACTTTGAAATTCAATCTAACAAGGTAGCCTGTGATATATTGGATCGCCGTGGCCGTCTTCTTATAAAATAAATTAGTTTTTTTTCTTCAATTTCAAGTCTGTGATAGAACTTTGTTTATTATCTTATTATTATTTTTTTTGTATTTATTGGTATTCTTATTTTGAGACGTTATTAGTTAGAATTATTTAGTGCGAATGGCGCGCTTTTGATACCTAGTCAAGTCAATTGATTAGTGAGGGGACATAAACGTTGATATTTTAATAAGGCTAGTGTTGCGTCGATACACTGACACAGTGTAGGTTTTTCTTCCTAACTTTATAGATATTTTATCAATTGTTAAATGTTAACATTTTTAATAGTCTATGGTATGTTGACTTGCCAATCTGCAATAAAACTATAGTAAGTGTTCAGTACTTTGTTCCTTTTATCAGAACTGTCTAGACGTACACGAGGGATTGACATTGTTCTAAGATGTTTGTGACGAACATTCAGCGCCATCTATCCGTAGATGATAGTAACAAGTTGAAAAAATACGCTGAATTGGTTTCAGTTGGAACACTTAACCAAGTTTTATCGAATCAAGTTATAAAGTATTGGTAGCATTAACTTATCGGTAACTTAAATAGTTCTAAACTTCCTTACAATCTGCTCTTAAAAAGTTTTAGTTTTTATTTGCTTACACTGATCCACACTAGTTCTGTTTACACATTTAAATTTAAGATTACATTATTTTAGTAAGACTTTATTTTATTTATTTATTTTATTTATTTCAATAATAATAATTTTGGAAACCTTTTTTTTAATTATGATAAATATTTTATCATTTTATTTGGATCGTCCATTTGTAGAGGAAGGCTTTAGGCGCTGCGACCAATAGTTTTTTTTTAATTCCACGCGGACGGATTCGTGGGCGATAGCTAGTATAATTATAAACTTTGAAAGATATCAACAATAACAACCTTAAACCTATAAAACCCATAAGAAGAGCACTTAAAAGGCTATTATAATGTTTCCGGAGTCCATTAGTACGGCGACATGACAAAAGTTTTTATGCCAAATTTGTAAAGAGGAGCATTGAAGATTAAACTCAATAATATCAAGCATTTACAACAAAGAAGTTTCACCATTAAACCGTTAAATATATTTAGAAATGACATTCAATTTTTTTTCCATTCATCATCATCATCATTAAAATCAGCCTAAATTCTTCTACTGCTGGAGGTAGGCCTCCCCCACAATCCGGTTCTGTGCCACCCGCATCAAGTGCACACCCACTCATTTAGCTATAATCTTACTAATATATAAATGCGAATGTTTGACTGTATGTTTGGATGGATGGATGTTAGAAGATATCTTCGGAACGGTTGCATGTATTATATTTCGCTGAAAAATAATCGTTTCAAACATAACGTTTTAGGCTACAAATTAAGTTTTTTTTTAACGCGGCACGGACGGAGTCGCAGGCGACAGCTAGTTTAGTATAACAAACAAAATAAATATACAAAAAGTGTATACAATTTAGTGTTGAATCTATTAAGTTTTAGATTAATGTGTAAAGTTTAGCTTCGGGTGGACTTGGGTTGGGGTTGATTGTACTGTAATTTGAAGAACACCGTTCGCCCGGGGCCCTGCGGGCTCGGCAGGGCCCTGCGGGGCTCGGAGGGACTCGATACGAATAATTTGACAAATTATAGCTTTATTACTTAAGTACTGTCAATTATTCAAACTACGTGAAGGCTGAATAATTAAACGTTGGTCACTACTGTTTTATAACCTGCACGAAAATACATTGCCATCTCGCTCATTCTCTTTGAAATAAAAAGAGATAGTTGTACATTTTAGTAGATTCCTTTGTGCTGTGTTACTTACGGTTATTTTAGAATTTTAAGGCAATTTTCACAATGACCATGTAAATCTTGAATAAGCTACTTCGAACTTATTTGTCGTTGGCGTTTCGCAATCGCCAAATATCGTCCTCGTGGATTTCAAAATAAGGCTATAGCACCCGGTGATAGTGTAGCTTCCCAACAATTTAAGAAAAGAAACAAAAAATCTTTCCTCTTTACAATATAAGAATAAATAAACGCATCCTACTTCCTACTGATATTATAAATGCGAATATTTTGATAGATGGATGGATGTTTGTTTAAAGATATCTCCAGAACGGCTCAACGGATCACGATGAAATTTGGCATAGATGTAGAACATTGAAAGAACACCTAGGCTTCTAAATAAGTTAAGTGTTAATACCGCGTGGACGGAGTCGCGGGCTACAGCTAGTATTTGTACAAAAAAAGACATATTAAAAGAAAGAATTATATTTTATATCAATCAATAACTCTTGATATTTCAAAAGTACTTTCCTCACTTTGTTAGTAACTTGTAGTTCATAACAGGAAAAACTTTGCTTAACTTTTAATTGGTTCCATCGTTCTTCCGCCATACAAGTGTACAGAGCCGTTAGAGCTCCATCATAACTTAATATAAACCTTATAACTTAGATAAAACTTAATCTTACTTAATTAATTTAACGTTAATATTAGCAAAAATAAATACATACGCGGCTACGGTACAAAAGATGTTTGATAGAAAATTAACTTTTTAAAAAGATAAATAACTCATGAAAAAATCAGATTGTCTTTTGAACATTATATTTGTTTTGAATGTATGCATGGATGGATAGATGTATGGATGTCGCTGAAATTTGGTATACATATAGAACATATTCTGGAAGAACATATAGTCTACTAATTAAGATTTTTTTAATTCCTCGCGGACGGCGTCGCGTTCGATAGCTAGTTAGTAAAATATCTAACTACTGAAATGTTTCCTAAATAATTGTTTAAGAGAATAGTTAAAAGTAATCTAACTTCAATATTTTGGTGTTTATTTAATACTAAGTAAACAATTTTCTTTTGATCCAAACTTAAGTTCGACATAAATCTTTTTTTTGTACTAACATAATAGAATAAGTTTTATCAACACCCTTTACATAAAGCCTCTAAGCTGTATTTCACGAAGATATCCAAACAATACAGTACATCCCTTTTACAATATAAATCGATCTATTTTTCACGTCACGTATTTCAAAGGCCGCACACGTCATAGGCCTTTCTAAAAGACCCAGAGAATTTATCACTGTAATGTGCACTTACCTTTATATACTAACTAAATAACAGATTTTGTCTAAACATGAATTTCCAATATTAAGCATTGTTGGCTCACGGATTAAACACTTGATTTGTAATCTGCAGGTCCTGGGTTCGAATCCTGCCATGTACTGTGTATTTCTATTTTCGATTTACATATGTACATTTAACATATGTTCTTACGGTGAAGGAAAACATCGTAATGCTCATATCTACGAAGAAATTCAAAGATATGTGTGAAGGCAACCCGCACTGGGTCAGCATGGTTGACTATGGTTTAATCATCCCTAACTTAGGGTAGGCCCTGAACCTCTCAGTGGGAACGTACAGTGAGCTGATAATTTCCAAAGCCGAAATATTTGTAAAAAAAACATATTCTTGTTGACTGTTTTAAGTAATTATTAAAAAAACGTTTATAATGATCGAATAAGGGACATTATTGTGTTTACTATTTTTTAATAAAACATTGGATTTTATAACCCTGTTATTAAAAGTGAAAGTTCTACTTAAAGTTCACTTACGATTTTTTTATATCGAAAATTAAATGTCTTGTTCACAAGGGACGCGAAGAAGACATCAAGTCTTGATAAACGAATTTATTTTCAACACGCTTCGTGTATTCACATGTGTATCGATAAATTATTGCCAATCTATCCGCTATTGAACTTTCTCTACGTAGTTCATAGAGCCTAGTGTTATAATTCAGTTTATTTGAAGAAGACGTACCAAATAAGTCGATAATATACTAGTTTGGTCATCTTTATTTTTATAACGAATAAACTAGCTTCTTCAAGATTCCAAGATTCCATAATAATAATTTATGCTACATTGGTCCAAATGATTATTACGGTATTTTTTTTATTATTTTTGATTAAAATAACGGTATGTAATTCTTCACTACATTAAATTTAACTTTGCCAAGTTTTCGTTAAACGTATTATTAAGTAAAGTAGTAAGTAAGCAAATTAATATTAATTAAGTGTTTGAAAACTTACATGTTATTATCTGTCGCCCGCGACTCTGTCCACGAGGATAAAAAAACATTGATAAGTAGCGTATATGTTCTTCCAGACTATGTTCTACATCAATGCCAAATTTCAGCGAGATCCGTGCAGCCGTTTCGGAGATACCTTCAAATAATTAAACATTCGCATTTATAATATCAATAAGATTGACGTTAAGTATTTAAGAATGTTTTCTTTTTTTTTCTAACAATAATATATATTATAGAGATATAGAGTAAAAGTTTTTGTATACATATGTATACAAAAACTTTGCACTTTTGTTAGTGTGTGTATACTTTAGTTGTTTAACATATTCTATACAATATTAAAATATTAAATAACTATTATCTTTGTGTTCCTTTAAAAGAGTTTTAAATAAAGTAAGGTCGGGTTAGCTTATTAATATTCTTGTCGATAACAGAGCACCCGTTAAACATTTTAATTTGTTCTTGCGAGAATTTTCAAAGATCGACTTTAATAATTTTCAATGCCTTTGTGCATGGGTTTTCATTAAAATCTGACATGTTGTGAACATGTTTTTGTATATATACAAAGATAATAAACTAATGAAATGCCTTTTAACTACTTTTAATCAAATATAATCGTTTTGTTTTAACTTCGTAGTACTGTTTTTGGATACTTACCTAAATCTAAGATGGCCGGCAACTTATCTGCAGTTTTTCTGGTTATGTAGATGTCCATGGGCGTCAAAGATCACCTTCTTTTCTATTTTTTCTCTTCGTTTATAAAAAGCTGATTTTTTTTTAAGATAAAGTGCAATTATCGATAAATTAAAAAAATCAAACATTTTAACGTCGGAGTTTCTCCAATTTCTTTATTCTTTCCGACTTGTGTTTATTAAAAAAATGTAATTTATTAGAATCTTATGGCGCGAATGACGTGCTTTCGTTACAAAGTCAAGTGTCAGAATGAATAGTGAGGGGACATAAACGTAGACATTTTAGTAAGGCTTGTGTTGAGTCAATACAATGGCTCAATTTCGGTATAAGCAAACAATATAATAAAATTTATATATATAACCACGAGAAGATCTAGTTCCAAACTAAGTACTCTATTCAGAAAGTTCTCTTTGAAAGACGTTGCTTGGAATTAATTCGAGTTAGGGAAGTGCAGCTTGATTGGACTTTAGCCTACGAAGTGAATCGGCCTGTTGCTAACTTATTGGTTGCTAACTTAATGGTCATATATAAGTGTGCGTTTTCACTGATGATTATCTTACTTCTTACTAATATTATAAATGCGAATATTTAGATGGATGGATAGATCATTGTTAAAATGTAACTCAAAAACGACTCAACATATCCCGATGAATTTTAGCATAGATGTAGAGGATATTCTGCAAGAACATGGGCTACCTATTATTTTTTTTTAAATCATGTGCGGACGGAGACGCGGCGACAGCTAGTAATAATTTATTTATGTTTTGTTTCGATAGTCCAAACGCATTTATATTTTTCGATACAGATATTAAATTAAGTTAACTTAGGTAGACTATTTTACTATAACTAACCACTACAAAATAAATGAATTAATTTATACTATATTAAATAAACTAGAACTAAATAAAACTAAATAATATAAAAATGGACCCCAAATCGCTGCGGTCGCACAGTAGGGTTCCCAAGAGGCTGGCGGCAATTCCCCGTTGAATTTCAATAGTTGAAAAACACAGTTGGATATTTATAGAAATGTAAAAAATACAAATTATATTAAGTCAGTAATTACAAAAGAATCTTACAAACTCTAATACATCTATGACATCAAATACTTACTCCGCTGGCGCATCGACCCAAAGTGGGTCTTGGCCTCCGACACAAGAGATCGCCAGAGTCGCCTGTCTTGCGCCTTCTCCTGCCAGTCTATCGCTTGTAGCTCCCGCAGATCCAGCAATACATCAAATGAAATATCATAATTCAACATTAGCCCAGGCTGTTTAGGCCGTAGGAGGACACAACGCAATTGAGACTTTTTACATTTGAGCACGTTTCTTCGGGTGGAACTTGTGTCGTAACTTTTGGGTCGAATCTCAAGGGATATATCCTACTACAATGCAATTTGTTACAATTCATCAAACTCAACAGTAAGATTTTAGTGAAGATACGTTTTAGTATCAGTCATTCTGTAGTGGAAACGGACTGTAAAACTCGGTTAGTAAAAAAATAAATTTAAACAAATTATGAATGAATTTCGCCTTTGAGAAAATGCACTTTAGAATATTTTTTTAGTATTTTTCTTACAGATTTTGTTTAGGTATTGAAATAAGTAGAGAGAAATTTTTGGTATCAAAAAAGTGTAGCGATCGTAGCACATCGTAGCATAGCGTAGCAGTAACCAAAGACTACAAGATAGGGAAAAATAATTGCATATACAAAGGCATCAATTAACAATTATAGTTTATTATTTTTTATTTCAAAAGATTATAAATATTATAAAAATGTAAATATATCGTTAATTTGGTAGTTTTTTTTTCTTGGCAATCTTGTCATCAGTCTATGACAATTTGTCGTTTTATTTCCAGACTTAAGTTTGTGACATAAATATTTTTTGTCCGTCGCAATGCGGAACTACCAAGAATACAGCAATATGTGTACATTACATTTGATGTTCCAAAAGATATTATATTAAGTCTCACAAGGACACAAAAACCTTTGGCAAGCGACCAATAATACGATTGTTAAATATTAAGCTAACTACAAACGCAGGGCCTAACTTACGATCATTCACTCATATTTTTATCACAATTTATGCACTAAAAGATGACATTTCTCATTCCTATGCGTTAAGTCCACTACCTCTTCCCATCCTAACCATATAAGAAAAGTGGGAGAGAGGAAAAAGAACTCCAATCAGGCCTCTGAAATCTCTGAATGAATTATTCAAACTTTCGTGAAACAATATAATAAACTGATATAAAACGGCTAAACACTCACGTACATCACCAGGTGCCGCCACCCGACGAATATACGTGAGTGTTTAGCCGTCTCTAAATGAAGTCAAAGGAAAACTGCAAAAAATCATTAAAAATTAGATTTTTCAGCACCGAAAATATTCACAATCCGATAGCTGGCATTGAGGACAGACAAACTAACACAAATTTTTATTTATAGATGGAAATAGCAATAATATTAATATTGTAATTCATTTTATGAGTAAAATAAAAATACCTATTTTTGGAAATGTAAAAAAGAAATGATGTAACTATGAAATTCCACGAAAGGGTAACTTTCTCAGTCACGTAGAAAGTAACCACAGATCTTTTACTTACAAGAATCTTTTAAAAACTCGTCTACAGCGACGTTCAGCGTCTAAGATACATTATTTACAGAAATTTTATTCTGAGTGGCACTCACAAGGAAAGACGTGCTAACAGTATCTTTTCTAATGCGAGTCCTGATGCGTTCATAAATAACACAAGAAACACGACCCGACTTTGCTTTATAGACAAATGAAATACATTATATGTTTACTACACCTTTTTATTATGGTTTTCTGAGAGCAACATATCCATTTCTTCTTTCTAAAACAAATGGCACTTGATTATTTGTATTTTACTTAATTTGTTGCCGTCTAACGAACCTCTGATAAATCTTAAGAGCAGGATCCTCGCGACACAGTCTGCGCCTAGTGCGAGGATACTGGTAAACACTTGTGATACCCACCTTTTTTGTATCCATTAAATTTCTTAGCTTAACTTTTTAATGTGAAATTATGTTCTTGGATTTTAATAAATTATTTTTATTTTTTCATTTATTACATATTGTTATCTTAAAGAAACAGAGATTTTGGTCTCAGAAATCCACGGTTAATCTATTTTTTTTATCAAGATAGTAAACTTTTATACACTAATATTAATATACATATTTTATGATGAAAGTTAGTTTTCGGATTTATTTCGATATGTACTTTGATAAAATAAATTCCAGCTTGACACCTTCACGCGTTCCTGAGAAAAAGGGCCTTGACAGACAGACGGATGGATAACAAAGTGATCCTATAAGGGTTTTTTTCTTTCGAGGTACGGAACCCTAAAAAATGCCTTTTCCTTTATAATATTGTAATTAGAACTAATATTTCGAAACAATATATCAACAGGAAGTGAGCCTAATATTCATTAAAACTCACAAATATACGCGTCAGTTTAACTGATGGAAAACCCAAAAGAATTTTAACATTTCCAGTATAATTTAACTTGAATCTATACTAATATTATAAAGCGGAAGAGTTTAAACGCGCTAATCTCAGGAACTACTGGTCCGATTAGAAAAATTATTGGATAGTCCATTCATAGAGGAAGGCTTTACGCTATATAACATTAAGCTGTGACCAATAGTTTTTTTTAATTCCGCGAAGACGGAGTCGCGGGCGGAATTAAAAAAATATTTATATTATATATTTTCTAAATTTAATCAAAGTTTTCCAGAAATAAAGAACTTAATTGTAAATTAAAATAGAGGTGAATAAGTATATGTTACTATCGCGTTTCCTGATTAGTAAGCAAGCCGTGCTTGTTAAACAAGTTCTCGTTGTAAAGTGAACGAACTTCCTTCTACGAACTGTTAACTTCTAAGTTACGTGATGTTAAGTGCCAACTTGTTTGTCATTCAAATACCTTCTATTGTATTTTTAGATAGAGGGAAGTGGAAGATGTTTACAATGAGAGCTAAGCCCACCAACGTATGAGAAACAAGATAGAAGAGGTTGAGTGTGTATGAGAGAGAGAGAGAGAGAGAGAAAGAAAGAGAGAGAGAGAGATTAAGGGTTCCGTACCTTTAAAAAAATGTACTAAAAGATACCTGTAATAAAAGAGAAAACTTTTTGACAGACAGACAGACGGACCGGACAACAAAGTGATCTTATAAGGGTTTTTTCCTTTCGAGGTACGGAATCCTAAAATATAGATTTATGTGTTTGTTACTAGTTTTACGTGTTATAAAAGTATAATTTAAGCTCATGTTATTTTTTATAAGATAGCTATAAACTTTGCAAAGATTTAATGTCGATTTTTTTTCTTGAGATATCTGACATATCTACACTGTGACATCGTAACATTGTCGCGTGTCGTATTTGCTCCTAGAGATTTAATTTACCGCTTTTAATCATAGCAGGATAAAGACAAGCATCAAGCGTGCAACTTGCTTTAAATTACTAAAGCTATGAACTTGCACCGTTCTTGCTGGGAATAGCAAACGTTAACCCGTCTCATCATAATTAATTTTAAAGAATGTAGTAAAACTCTCATCCAGTCCCTACCAGAATACAAATTAAAAATATAAAGTCACAGTACATTTGGCAAGTGACATCGGGATACATACATAGTTTACGCCCACAAGATTATAATGTTAATTTTAATAAAGCCTCATTTTATTGAGCTAAAATTCACGAATACATTTTAGTAACTCATCTTTGCAGCATCGTATTATATAGTTTTTTTTATATATGGAACATCGGATAAGGGCTTGTCTAGAAATAGATGGATGGATTGCATGTAGGTGACACAATTGAGTAGGTTGTCTGAAATACGCGAAACAAAACAAAAATCTTAATTAGTAGCCTGTGTTCTTCCTAACTACATATATGCCAATTCAGTTCAGCCGTTCTGGAGATACCTTCTAACAAACATCCATCCATCCATCAAAATTTTGAAATATATAAAATTTTGATAATGGAATGCTAATTTTGATGGATATTAAATTAATTATCATTAGTTAATCGGATTTTAACATCAAGATTAGGTAGTTAAATAATTTAAGGAAATTTTTTTTTTGTAGATTAGGTATAGATTATAATGTTCTTGCGATAGTAAAATATTTCTTGGGTGCGATGTAGGCCAATGTATAAACCCGTACCAAATATTTGACGAGCTCTTCCAGTGTTAGTTAATTCTTTCTCTCCAAACACATTCTGTTTGTCCTTATATTTGCGCGTCGTTGTTAAGTGATGCTTTGTAGGTTCTCGATTGCAATATATAGACTTAGGATCTAATAACTGTTGGGAAGAAAATCCGAAAATGTGGCAGTGTATTGACCTAACACTAGCCTTACTAAGTCGACGTTTATGTCCCTCACTATTAATTCTGACACTGGACTTTGTAACGAAAGCACGTCCTTTGCGCTTATTGATTCTAGCTAATAATGTCTTAAGTAATATAGGAATGTCTTATGAAGAAGTATGAAGTGACTTGAGAGTCCCTAAAATTGACAGAAAGTTACAAAATATTATGCAAGATGACACCTAAAATTAAATCTTTAATCTTGGTTTATTTGAGTACTGTTCAAAGCCCGACGATTGATAAATATATCAGATTGTATCCGGTTGATTTGATAATTGTTATCTCTGCTTAACAATTGCTCAATAATAATTTTCAGTGTACCGATAAATTACTTGAGTACACTTTATCACTTTATGAGTATAAATATATTTAGTGCGTAAATTATCATTATTACGTTCTTTGTGACCAGTTTTGGATATCAACAAGATGTATTTTTACCTTATTCCCTTAACTTTGGTTGTTTTTCTGTATCTTTACTTTACAAGAAATTTCAACTTCTGGAAGAATAAAAATGTTGCTGGTCCCAAACCGGTAGTGTTCTTTGGCAATATTATGGATTCCGTAATAAGACGAAAGCATTTGATAATGGTTTACAAAGATATATACGCAGCGTATCCTAATGAAAAGGTCGTTGGAATGTACAGGATGACGACACCGTGTCTCATGTTGAAAGATTTAGATATTATAAAGGACGTGCTTGTTAAAGATTTTGAATTGTTTGTGGATAGAGGAGTCGAATTCAGTGAAGAGGGTCTCGGTGCTAATATCTTTCATGCAGACGGTGACAGATGGAGAGTTCTAAGACATCGATTTACACCTCTATTCACGTCAGGAAAACTCAAGAATATGTTGCATTTAATAACCAACCGCGGTGAGAAGTTTGTTAAACATCTCGAAGAGATTACTAACATCCAAACAGAACAACCTATAAAATCTCTGGTTGAAAAGTTTACCATGGCTTCCATTGGAGCTTGTGTGTTTGGAATTGACTTAGATGAAAACATGTTCGAAACATTGGGAAGAATAAATAAAATATTATCAGTAGCAAGATATGGAATCGAATTAGATATGATGTATCCTGGAATATTGAAAAAGTTTGGCGGTTCATTATTTTCAAGTGTTTTAAGTAAATTTTTCCAAAATCTTATAAAAAGTGTCATCGAACAAAGAAACGGTATGCCAACAAATAGAAAAGATTTCATGGATTTAATATTAGAATTGAGACAACAGAAAGTAATAGAAGCGGCGCGAAAAAATGAAAACGAAGATGTTAAATCTATTGAACTGACTGACAGTATTATCGCAGCGCAGGCTTTTACATTTTACGGGGCTGGGTATGAAAGCAGCTCTTTAACTTTGACACACATGTTTTACGAATTGGCAAAGAATCCAGATATACAAGATAGACTTGTTAAGGAAATAGACGAGGTTCTTGAACGATATAATGGTGAATTAACATACGACGCTCTACATGAGATGACATATTATAGTCAAGTATTTGATGAAACTTTAAGAAAATATCCAGTTGCTGATCTTTTGCATCGTAACGCACAAAGTGACTATAAAATTGCGGGCACTAATATCACTCTTCACAAAGGAGACACTGTAATTATCTCTGCATATGGGATTCATCGCGATCCTAAATATTATCCGAACCCCGAAAAATTTGATCCCGAAAGATTTACTCCCGAAAATGTTGGAAAAAGACATCCGTGTGCTTATTTACCATTTGGCACCGGTCCTAGAAACTGCTTAGGTGCGTATTTCTTTTTAATATTATTTGGTAAAACAAGGACATATACCAATTGAGTTTAGAATTTTATTTTAGTCTACGTTTAGTTGGTCATTATCTGAATGATGCATTGGGAACTTGATTTAGTTTTATTAATACTGTGATGAAATTCTTGTATAGTCTTTAAATGTGTTTTTTGTAATCCAAATACAGTATAATGGTTGATATTATTATCTTGTGTGTCATGATTTTGATGATGTTAATTTATAATTTCAGGTATGCGGTTCGCTAAATGGCAGTCTCAAGTGTGCACGGTGATGTTTTTGTCAAAATTCCGCGTGGAGCCTTCAAAGAACACGCCTTTGGAGTTGAAATATGACCCCAATTTAATATTTTGTGTCCCCATAGGAGGAATACCATTAAACATTGTACGGAGATAAATCTTACGACTGCTTTAAGGCGTAGCCCATATTGTTGTCTTAGTTTTATCAAGGTGAATGTGAGAGATGACAATATGATTGAAAACCCACTGATATATTTTGTCGCAAAAATGATGCTAGTCCAAGTATATATTAGAAAAACTGTGAAACTTAGGTTTTATTAAATAAAATAAATATTGTTAGTAATATTTGAATTATTTAGCAGTTCCTATCTAATTCTAGTACTACTAGATCCGTTTTTGGATGAATAGAGAGTACTAGGAGGAGTACTTTGGACAGGAGTTGGCATAGAGAGGAACAATATATCCTTTTGTTCCCTCCTCTGCCTATTTTAAATGTACATAACTTCAAGTCAGTATAGGTTCTTGTAGATATTAAATTAGGGTCTGATAATTAAGAGTCCCTTACCATCACCAGACCCAATTATTTTAGATTTTAATTAAAGAATAATTTAAATTGTAATTGTGAATGTATAATTTATTTTTTTAAATAAATGCAATTTAAAAAGTAAAATATGTGTTTTTTTAATCGGTATAGAAGCCAAAGTCGGCCATGTTGCAACTCTATCACCATAACAACACGTGTGACATTTTTACGGAATTTCGGAATTATGAAAATGGCAATATTAAACTGCGCAGCTGCTGCGCCTCTGCCGCAGCTGCTGCTGTCCTCATTGGTCAAAATATGACACTGTCAAAACGACAGTTCACATATGTTCCGACTGCCTTGATTCTTGTTAATGTCAACTGATTTGCTCCGCCATTTTGAAAATTATGGCGATTATGACAAACAGGCTGCGACCACCTGATGATGAAAGAACAAAAGGTCGGCGACGCGCGCTGTTTATGAATCTGTATGCCATTTAGGCTAGTCTTTAATTGAGTTTTTTGGGTATTTATGGTAATACTAATATATTTAAGGAACACTAAACAAGTAAGAAAGATTTTTTAATTATATTCGTAACCTTTCGTAAGTTACGACATGTCTCAAAATTGATAAGAATCAGGTAGTATAAACCTTTTATGATATCTTCATCATCAGCTCATTACACGTCCCCACGAAGGGGCTCGTGCCTACCCTAAGTTACAAGTGATTAGGCCATAGTCACGCTGGCCCAGTGCGGGTTGACTTCACACATATCTTTGAACTTCTTCCCGTATATATGTGCAGGTTGCATCACGATGTTTTCCTTCACCGCAAGAACTTCGGATAAATGTACATATGTAAATCGATAAACACATATGTACATGGCGGGATTCAAACCCTGAGCCACCGACGCTCCTATTATCTATAGCTTTGAATTGAACAATGTAATCTAAATCATAATAATCTACGATATTGCACGTCATAATTTAAATTTAGAGAATACTAGCTGTCGCCTGCAACTCCGTCCGCGATGAATTAAAAAAAAACTTAATAAGTAGCCTTTGGATACTTAAGGACTATATTCTACATCTGTGCGAAATGTTATCAAAACCTTTTGAACCGTTCTGGAGATACCTTCATACACCCATCCATCCATCCAACCATACGTGGTGCGCCATACATACGCCCACTACTGGGCATAGGCCCCTTCAAAAGATCGAGACGTTGATCAGTCCTATGGTACCCACATCCTTGGATACTCCCGTAACCTTGACTAGATCATTGGTCCATCTTGCATTAGGCTTGTCCAAGCTTCATTTGTTGTCATTGTTACGTCTAGTTTAATCAGACCCACTTTCCGTTAACAGACCTTACTACTATAAATGTAAATGTTTTGATGGATGGATGTATTGATGTATGTTTGGAAGGTATCTAAAGAACGACTGCATGATATAGAACATAGTCTGTAAGAGCACATAGGTGAGTAATTGAATTAATTTTAATTTCGCGGGGACGGAGTTGCGGGCAACAGCTAGTAAACAATATTTTCGTTTATGTGTTTGGGTGGCGACCTCACAGCGCCTTCCTACCCAAGGCAACGTAAATCTTTATAATCCCATCATACAGGTTCGTTTACAGCGCGTTCTTTCGTCGCCATCATCAGTCGCTTGCAAACAGGGAGGCTAGACAAAATGCATTCCATCCGAAGCGAAGCGAAATCCGAAGGAATAGGAAGGACCCTAAGTCGGCGGTATTTTCAAACCGCTACGACTTCCTTCAATAAGCGAGCTTATCACCATCTCAAAGGTCCACCATCTGCGGTTCTGGTATTGCTGATGTCCATGGGCTTCGTTGAACACTTCTGTGTTCCGGCTGCTCCTTTGCCCCGTTCTGTTATAAAAAAAAACAATTTATTTAGGAATGAAACGAAGTCTAAAAAGAGAATTTTGTTAATATTAATGTTGCACAAAAATGATTATTATTGTGAAATATCTTCACTTATCTTAGTAGTTATAAGAATTTGATAATACAATAATAATAATTTATATCAAGAAAAATATGATTGATAATAAAATAATAACATCATTTAAATATTAACACGGAACGAACATTTTACATACCTTTATATAAAAAACAAGTTCTATTGTATATAAGAATGGGATTAAAATATCGGTTTCCTATTTATCATAGTAATAATAATAGTTTTGTTAAAAAAATACAATAATAACTGAATGATAAAATATTACAGTGTGTGTCCATGGCCGTAACATTTGAAGAACAACAATATTTCCCTCCCTCTCATTCTGTTTGAAGTAAACAGAGATAACAATAATGTTTTCATACATGTATATGATAGTTGCAGGAAAAAGAAACAAGATTATTGGTATTTCATAGTTTTGTCACACACGTAAGGTTTGTCTGTACGTTACGTTATGTACTGATACGTTGTTAAAACCTAACGTGTGTTGCCTGCATTATAAAATTGTGGATAATTTTGATGGTCATTCTTCTTTCTAATACTTTATCAAGGAAATTCAATGATGATAAATTAATTATATCACGTAAGATAATTGCAAGACACATTTAACTGTGAGTTACCAAGATCAAAATCTCTGTAAATCCTAAATAGAGGCACTTATGAGTTTTTAGGGTTCATTAAGCAATCATTTCCTAATTAATTCCGAAATTCACCAATCTTACTAATATTATCAATCCGATGGATGGATATAAAATAAACAACAGATGAAGATAACTCAAAACAACGGCATGAATTTTGCTGAAATTTGGCACAGATGACGTTGATTGTTCACATATCCGATTGCCAAAAGATCCTTATTGAAACTGCGTTAAAATCTTACATGTTTTAAATTTTTCCGTGAGTGTATAAGTCGTCATCAGGTCACGGTACGTCCCTATTGAGGGGTCGGAGCTTACCACTAGTTAATTAGGCCATAGTCAGCCACGCTGGCATACTGCGGATTGACTTCACACTTATTTCTGAATTTCTTTGGAGATATGTGCAAGTTAGATCACGATATTTTCCTTAACCGTAAGAGAGTAGGATAAAAGTAAAAATATACACATAGGTACATAGTGGGATTCGAATTCAGAACCTGTAGACAAGTCAAATGCTTAACCCCTTAATCGATCGGATCAAATCAATTAAGCTTACTTGCAATCGCGAGTGAATCGCGAGCTCCGCCGCTATTTAGATGTGGTCATTCCCATATAATTCATATGTTTGAATTTTCGCGACCGAACTTGCGCCTGCGTCCGCGTCTCAAAACTAAGTACTAAAACGAGTTAAGTTATAAATTAACAAAGTTAATAAACGGTCTGTGCAATTGTGCGAATAAAGATACACATACACATGTGACTTTATTGCCGCTGTGCAAACAATAACTTGGTAACAAGCACTCAACGCATTGAGCTTTGAACGGAGCACAGCAATATGCTGTGTTGAGCTTTGTTGAACAGTCTATTGACTAAAATTTCAGCACAAAGGGACTGTCACACTCAGATGAGCATATACAGTACAATAAAAGGTTTCCATAAATTTCGTATCAATAAAACTTCGCTACATTTACCAATAGATCAAACGATCACTCAAAAAATCGCTGCAATACTTGTAGACTTCGTCACCTGAATAAATACAGTGACAATAAAAAAATCTTTCTAGAACATCCTGCTTATGTAATATTTCAGGATAATATAAATGGAAAAATTACATAATATTATGTAAGATTAATCATCATATCTTAATTTTTTATAGTAAGATACATAGTTCATTATTACACCAATGACTTTGCATAATGTGATCTCTACGTATATATACAGAAGAGCGTTTACAAATTTGTTTACATTTGTGAAAAACTGTGCGCAGTGACGGTATTTCATAATGTTAACGATAATATTATTTACATCAACTTTGTTGGTGGTTTTATATCTTTACTTTACAAGGAATTTCAACTATTGGAAAGAGAGAAATGTTGTGGGACCAAAACCGGTCGTATTTTTTGGCAACATCATGGAATCTGTGATACGACGAAAGCACTTGCTTATGATCTATAAAGATATATATGAAGCATATCCAGAAGAGAAGGTCGTTGGAATTTATAGAATGACGACGCCTTGCCTCTTCCTGCGCGACTTGGATGTTATAAAGCATGTTATGATTAAGGATTTTGAATTATTTACTGATAGAGGAATTGAATTTAGTGAAGAAGGTTTGGGTCTTAATATCTTTCACGCCGATGGTGATAGATGGAGGGCTCTGAGACAACGTTTTACACCTCTATTCACGTTGGGTAAGCTTAAGAACATGCTGTATTTGATGTCTGACAGAGGCGACAAGTTCATCAATAACGTTGAGAAGATTTGTGAAAGTCAACCAGAGCAACATATCATTCCCCTAGTTCGAAAGTTTACCATGGCTTCAATAACTGCTTGTGCCTTTGGTTTGGATTTAAATGATGAATTATTTGAAGCTTTAGAAAAAATGGATAGTGTTATCTTCAATTCTAATTATGGATTCGAATTAGATATGATGTATCCTGGTATTTTGAAAAAGATTAATGGATCAATCTTTGCTAAGTCGATAGGTCCATTTTTTGACAATCTAACAAAAAATGTCATCCAACAGAGAGGTGGAATACCATCGAATAAGAAGGATTTCATGGATTTAATTCTAGAATTAAGGCAAAAGAAGTCGATTGAAGCGATTAAGAAACATGACGATGCAGGTGTGACGGCTCTTGAACTGACCGACAGTGTGATCGCTGCGCAGACATTTGTATTCTATGCAGCTGGATATGAAACCAGTGCTTCGACTATGGCTTACATGATGTATGAATTGGCAAAGAATCCTGAGATACAAGACAAAGTTGTTGAAGAAATCAACAAAGTACTTTTACGTCACAACGGTGTTATAACAAGTGACACTTTACATGATATGACATATCTCATTCAAGTCTTTCATGAAACATTAAGAAAATATCCGGTAGCAGATCTTTTGAATCGTAATGTTAAAGCTGATTATCCAGTTCCTGGCACTAATGTTACTCTCAAGAAAGGACAAACCGTAATTATGTCCGGTTTTGGTATTCATCATGATCCTAAGTATTATCCAGATCCGGAAAAATTTGATCCTGAACGCTTCAGTCCTGAGAATGTGAAAAATAGGCATCCATGTGCGTTTTTACCCTTCGGTGCTGGTCCCAGAAATTGCATAGGTATGTTTTTTACAATTTAATAAATGTTAATATCTGGATTAAATTATATAGGGTTTCTTTTATACGAAATTCATTGAGTTTCTATACAAAAATTGAAGATCTCGTTGTGAAAACTAAAATCATCATTATCAGCCACCACGTCCCCACTGATAGGCTCGGAACCTACCTTAAGTTAGAGGTGAACTAAAATTCTTGTGAGGATTTACTAAAACATTTGTTTTTACGAAGCCTCTATCAAGCAGCGAGTTTTTGACTCATAGCACTCAGGTGAGGTTTAAGCACAAAGTTTTATAAACCTTAGAGTTTTGGCTTAAGATTTTACGTTCATCTTCCTGTCGTCAATTCTATTTGTGAAGACCCCAGGTGACTGATATGGCTAGAAAGATGATGCGTAATTAAATCTTATATCTTTAAATGAGCAATATATATATATATATATAATAAAATTGGAATTTCGGAATCGGCTCCAACGATTTTCATAAAATTTAGTATATAGGGGGTTTCGGGGGCAATAAATCGATCTAGCTAGGAATCATTTTTAGAAAATGTCATTTTATTCGTGTTTTATCGATAATCAACTTAAACATAAACTTAACTTTTTCTATCGGTAAGATCGAAAAATATTATTCATATTTCATCATTTTATTAGTAATTCGTACTTAAATATAATTTCCAAAAAATACAGTCATCCAGGTACTATTATAAATAGGACAAAACTTTAAAACTGTTGTCCCTTGTGAACATCCTACTATACTTGGTTAAGTAATTTTTATCACGTTATTTCTTATATTTCAGGTAACCGGTTTGCTAAATGGCAGGTGCAAGTTTGCATCATCAAGTTCCTGTCGAAGTTCCGACTGGAGCCGTCTTCAAAAACTATGGCCGAATTCAAATACGGTCCTAAACGACTCTTTGTTTATCCCGAATCTGGAATTTACTTGAATATTTTACCAAGGAATTAATGATCATGAAACAACGAAAACAATTGACGTCCGCAACCGAGACATGTAGACAGAAATAATAATTTGTGATAGTGTGCTGATAGTCCTACTAGTATATAACTTAATATATAATAAGCAAGTAAATAATAAGATACGAAATTGATATTATTATTTACTTACTGTTACCCGCTACTCCGTCCGCGTGGAATAAAAAACTTAATTAGTTCCCGGTAATTATCCGAATCTTTCTCACCTTTTAACCTTCCCTAGACCTCCACGAATATTTCAAGACCAAGATAAGATAAATCCGTTCAGCCGTCCCAAGTTTTAACGGGACTAACGAACAGCAATTCATTTTTATATATATAGATTTATTGAAGATAACAAAGAAACTAAAGATCTATTTAATATAACTCTGGGTCTTGATTAGTCGTATTAATATTGTTATTCCTTACGTTACACTTATCGAGGTGTCATCCGATTCGTTTTCTTATCTGGAGTATGATAGGTTATGATAGGTATGTTCCATCGTCACAACACACTTGCAGTGAACGTGACGTGACACATGATTTTTTTAATTAATTCAAATCTCACTCGCCACTACTTTTTTCATTGCTTAATCTTTTTCATATAACATAATATTTTGCTCTGTTTAAATAAAAAAAAATCTTTGTTTTAGTGCGCAGGCAAAATATTCGTAGACATCAGCTTATCAATGTTTTTCTTTGTTATCTATAATTTTTATTATTCTTTCTTATATCAGGTCCTTTTTTATAATATCTGATGAAACATGACTTTGCAATTTCATTAGTAACTGGCTGTCGCCCGCGACTCCGTCCGCGTGGATATATAATATAATTTTTTTTTAAATATATAATAGATAAGTTAAAAAAGCAGCTCCTCAAGGCATAAATTCTAAAAAAAATGAATAAATAGTATCCTATGTCCGTCTCCTGGGTCTAAGCTACCTCCTCACCAATTTTCAGGCATATCGGTAAAGCCGTTCTTGAGTTATAAATAGTGTAACTAACACAACTTTCTTTTATATATAGATGTGTTTTTATACTAAGCTTACAGTTTTACTGTTTTATATTTTAATATAAAAAGTTGTAGTCGTCTGCAGTTTGTGAAAAAATGTGTGCTTAATATATTTTGTCTTAACATAATTTTTTGGGTTGGAATCATTTTCCTATTAACATCTTTTTGTCGTTTAATTAACACTAACTTACTACAGTCATCAGTTTTGGCGACTATATGAAATGTGAATTAAAAGAAATAAACATCTGAGGGCCTAGCACGAATATTTGTGAAAGGCGCCTTCGTAACATCAACAAAATATTTGAATATTTGTATCAGATTTATTGGTGTACTTTTAACCAGGCAGGCTGCATAAGTTTTAATTCAAATGTTGTCGATGTCATTACGAAAACGTACACACATATTCATAATAGGCCCTTTGATCAATCTCGTTTCGACCAAGTTAGCATTCCTGACAACAAATCGAAAACATAATAATATTTTATCGAGTCAATGCCTTTTCGTTATCATTATACTTAGCATGAATTGGACAATTTATAAAATGACTCGTATCTATATATTTAACAAACAACAAAAAGTGTCTGTTATTCAGTAGCTCGTGGGAACAGTGAAGGTTAAGCAATATGTACTTTTTACTGGCTGTGACAACTTTGTTATTGTCTTTATACTATTACTTCACCAGGACATTTGATTATTGGAAGAAAAGAAATGTCGTCGGACCCAAACCGCTACCATTCTTCGGTAATATCATAGATTCTGTTCTTAGACGAGAACATTTAATCATGACTCTAAAAAAGATTTATCCAGCATATCCAAATGAAAAAGTCGTCGGCCTTTATAGAATGACAACTCCTTGCTTAATGCTGCGCGATTTGGATATTATTAAGCACGTTCTGATCAAAGACTTTGATTTGTTCGTCGACCGAGGAATTTCATTTAGTGAAGAAGGTTTGGGACAGAATATGTTTCATGCGGATGGTGACAAGTGGAGGGTACTACGACACCGGTTCACACCTCTCTTCACGTCGGGAAAATTGAAGAATATGTTATATCTGATGACTGACAGAGGGGATAAAGTGATTGATTACATAGGTCAGATCTATGACAAGCAAACGGAACTGCCTATGCATCTTCTCCTTCAAAAGTTTACAATAGGATCAATAACAGCTTGCGCTTTCGGTGTGGATCTAGACGATGAGATGATGCAAACACTAGAAAATTTTGATAAAATAATGTTTGTAACTAATTACGGCGTAGAATTGGACATGATGTATCCTGGTATATTGAAAAAATTCAATAGTTCGCTCTTTCCGAAAAATATCAGAACGTTCTTCTATGATCTTACGAAATCTGTTATAAAGCAAAGAGGTGGAATGCCAACAAATAGAAAAGACTTTATGGATTTAATTTTAGAATTAAGACAGAACAAGACAATAGAATCATACAAAAGAAATGATAATGAAGATGTAAAAACTCTTGAAGTCACAGACAGTATAATTGCAGCGCAGACATTTGTTTTCTATGCGGCTGGCTACGAAACTAGTGCATCGACGATGACTCACCTGTTTTATGAATTGGCGAAGAATCCTGATGTACAAGACAAACTCATTACAGAAATCAAAGAGGTTCTTAAAGGACACAATGGGGAAATAACTTATGAAAGCTTGAACGACATGACATATCTCCATCAAGTGTTTGATGAAACTTTAAGAAAGTATCCGATCGCCGATGTTATACTGCGCAAGGCTCAAGTTGATTATAAACTTCCTGGCACTGATATTACTCTTGAGAAAGGGACATCTGTAGTTTTATCCACTTGGGGTATACATCATGATCCAAAATACTATCCTAACCCAGAGAAATTTGACCCGGAAAATTTTAGTACGGAAAATGAGAAAAAACGCCACCCTTGCGCCTATTTACCATTTGGTACTGGACCCAGAAACTGTATAGGTATGTTGATTTGTTTATACACTTCTTACTAATATTATAAATGCGAATGTTTGGATTGATTGATGGATGGATGTTTGTTAGAAGGTATCGCCAGAAATTTGGTACACACGTAGAAAATAGTCAAAATGTATCTATGCAAGATTAAATTAGAAAAAGTAATAAAGAATATATTTGCCATAAAATAATAATAATAATTCATTTCAGGTATGCGGTTTGCTAAATTACAATCTCAAGTGTTCATTGTGAAGTTTTTGTCGAAATACCGTGTGGAGCCATCGAAGAGTACACCGTCGGAAATAAAATACGATCCCATGCGTGTACTACTCTATTCCCAAGGAGGTCTCTACTTGAAAGTTGTGCGTAGAGATTACTGAAAAACAGACAAGCAAAATAATTAACCTTAAAATCATCTGTATATTTTTATTCTGTCTGGAAAAAAAAATGGACTAATTATGACACTTGTCTACGCTACAAGCGGTAAAAACTTAAAAATTAAAGCGCGAAAAATATTACCCCATCTATCGGTCAGGTAAAAACTGTACTCTCAAAACTTGATGAAGAACAACTCTAGCGGTCCAAACCTTCACGAGTACACAGGAATTGTAACTCAAGTTATAAACATTTACCGTGAGTTTCTAAGACCAAATTCCACGTTTAAAACATTTTGTCAAAGATAGGGATGATATGTTTTATACAGATAATTTTGCCCTAGAAACCCACGGTTAGTTATGTAGGCAAAGGGGATTCTATTATGAAAAATATATCATGTCATTCATTTATAAATATATGTTATTAAATACTTTTTTAAATAATTTTAATTTTGTTTATTTTATGTTCCTGAGTGACTATTAATTTAAAAAAAAAATGAGCTGTTGATAATCTGCCGTGGTCTATGTATTCCAATGTCGAAATACTTGTATAAAAGATGAAGCCGTCCCTCTTATTCTTTTTGAAAAATCGGAGACAACAATATGTTACATGTTTTAGGACAGTGGAATTTCACTGGTATTGAAGAGCAAACCGAATCGTTCGAATTCTTGCGGCAATTAAATTCCAGGCGCTTGATATTAATATCGTTTTCTTGGTGATTTTACTAACATTATAAATGCGAAAGTTTAGATGGATAGATGTTTGTTGGACGTATTTTCCGGAACGGCTTAAGGGATCTTGATGAAATTTGGCACAGGTTAAGAATTCTGGAAGAACACGTAGGCTATTTATTAAGTTTTTTTAAACGCGTGCGGGCGGAGTCCCTTGCAACAGCTAGTAAAAAAAAACTATATATTTAAAAGAAATTCGTGTTAGTTACACTATTTATAACTCAAAAACGGCTTTACCGCTATGGCTTAAAATTGGTGAGGAGGTAGCTTAGAGCCAGGAGACGGACATAGGATACTATTTATTCATATTTTTTTAGAATTTATGCCTTGAAGAGCTGCTTTTTATTTAACTTACTAATATTATAAATGCGAATGTTTAGATGGATGGATGGGTGTTTGAAGATATCTTTAAAACGGCTGAACGGTCGTCGATTAAATTTGGCATACGTATAGAACATAGGTGAAACGGTGAAGGAACACATCGTGATGCAACCTGCACATATCCGAGAAGAAATGCAAAGATATGTGTGAAGTCAACCAACCCGCACTTGGCCAGCGTGGTTGACTATGGCCTTATCACCCTTAACTCAGGGTAGGTTCCGAGCCCCTCGGTGGGGACGTATAGTGAGCTGATGATGATAGAACATAGTCTGAAAGAACACATAGGCTACACTAAGTTTTTTTAATATCCACGCGGACGGAATCGCGGGCGACAGCTAGTTATGATATAAAAAAAAACGTTTTATTATTGGCATATCCATTGTATTATAAAAATGCTCGTCATCTTTACTTGTATAAAATTATCCAATCGTACAATGATTTGAACAAAGTATAATTTGTTTTGAATAATCACAACATTGCGATATGTTACAATAACATACTGTTATCTACTATTTATATAAAGTTTACGTAGTTCAGCTCCTATTATGAGATTACAAGATTTTTTTTTATTCTTATTTATGTCCAATCATTAAAAATTGTTGAAAGAGAGAAGTAAACAAGTATTTCCATTCAGAACAAATCATAAATATATCTTACTAATATCATAAAATTTGGATGTATGTCATGCATGTAAAGTTGTTAGTAGGTATCTCTAGAACAGCAGCAAGGAACTCGCTTAAATTTGGCACAGAAGAGTCTTTTTTTATATTATAAGGTGGCAAACGAGCGAGCGGCCACCTAAAATCGCTGAAATAGCGAAGTGACCGTTGCCCATAGACATACGCAATTGCATATGCGTTGCCTACCTTTAGTCGAAGGAGGAGATGATGCACAGAAAGCAAATATTTTCCCTTTCCATGCATCCTCTCATCCGGAGAGTCCACTTCTTCTTCCCATCCTTTCCTTATAAGAAAAAGGGCGGGAAGGGAAAGAGGACTAAATTAGGCCTCCGGGACACATACTCATCAGACGAAACATGGAATTGCTTCCTTCACGCCTATCTTCTGTGTGGTCGTGGTATTTCACCGGGCGAGCCGGGTTAATTCGTGCGAAGATGTTAAAGCGGGCTCTACCACTGTTAATGTTACCACAGTCTGGAAGAACACGTAAGCTACTAAGTAAATTATTTAGTAGTGGTTCACTAAAGAGTTCCTGTGCGTTCCTTTGGTGATCCCGGGACGTTCGCAGTCACACTTAGGGTTGGCCACCGAGGGGGTTTTACTGAGTAAGAATCTCTTATAACCCTGTGTTACCCCCAAAAGGCATGGTATCTTACGAAGATTTCCCACCCCATAATAAAACACGTAGTTCACTGAGGAAAATGACAACTAACAAAATCTGTGAAGCTGTTTAGGGCACAGAATCTACACCTGGAAAATAAATCAATACAAACATACATATGTATTATACATTCTCGTTAAAGTTTTATTTCTTGTCGAGCAAAAGAATTAGATTTGGACTGGTCGATATTTATATTTTAATAGATAAAATACCTTCATTAATCAATATATTTATATCAAAATATATTTTTGATTGTTTTATCTTTTATTTACATACATGTAAGATATATTTTTACTTGTAATAATATTTAAAGGAAAATTTAGTGCTGAGTCAAAGGGAATTAAAGCATAAAAAGTGAACAAGATACCTACGAAAAAAAAACAGATTTTTGCCAAAAGCGAAGACGTATATAGACCTTAACGAGATCGAATAAGGGTTTAGAAAATCTTGATCTAAAAACGATCTTAAGTTAAGCTATTTTTTTTCTTTATTATAATATAAGGTAACGGTAAGTGGTGACTTAAATTCGCTGAAATGGCGAAGCGACCGCTGCACATTCACATTCACAACTACACATATGTTCCCCTCATCTACGGAAGGAGAGCCGCACAGAAATAAAAATTTCCCCTTCTTATGCATCCCCTACTCTATCAAATCCACTTCCCCTTCATCCATTCCTTATAAGAAAAGGATGGGAATGGAAAGAATACTACAATTATGCCCCAGGAACAAATGACACACGACATAACCTCAATTGAGTTACATTTGAATCGTCTTTAATTTTTTCTTTTAGTTCTTTTTATTAACAAGTACAAAATAAGCTTGTTCTTTCTCCATAATAGTTATGAACTTTAGGTACTTACAATGACTTAAAACGGTGTAATAAATATTTATGTCATACGTCACTTGATGTTTTAATATCATAGCATTTTTGTAAAGTCTGCGTTATTGTTATCATTACACTGGACTCAGCAATATTTTCCGTTAAAGATTAACATTATTTTAATTGAAATATATATCTTAATTGTATGTAAATAAAAGATAAAACATATGAAAACATTTTTGATAACAATATAAATAATTTTATCTATTTAAGTACATAGTTATCTTATTAATATTATGAATGCGAATGTTTAGATGGATGTTTGTTTGAAGATATCTGTAGAATGGCTGCATGAATTTTGTTGAAATTTGGCATAGATGTAGAGCACAGTCTGGAAGAACACATAGGCTTATTAAGTTTTTTTTTGATTCTGCGCGGTCGCGGGCGACAGCTAGTTTATGATTAAAAATGATAACTTGTAGACCAAATTAAATTCATTTGATACTCAAGCAAAATTAGGTTTAGCAAAAATGTTTTTATGCATTATATGTAAATTTTTCTATTGGAAGCTTCTGTGGCCTGACAAGCTTGGTTGACTTCTTGACGTGTCATTTGTCGTGTTTCCTCAAAGAGTGTATATCCTAAAGGAGGACAGATAGGATATTTTGAAAAAGAATATGTGTGTAGATATTTGTTTTGTTACTGGCTGTCGCCCGTAACTCACCATCTGCGCGGAATTAAAAATAAAACTTATTAGCGTATGTGTTCTTCCAGACTATGTTCTACATCTATGTCAAATTTCAGCGAGATCCATTCAGCCGTTCTGGAGATAACGTCTAACAAACAACCCTCTCAATTCATCCATACATCCAAACATTCGCATTTATAATATTAGTAAGATTTGGGTTTTTATTGGAATAATCTTTTGTACCTTATTTGTATGTATAATATGATAGTTTAATTTTATATAAAATAAGAAATAAGGTAAGTAAAATAATTTTTATTTTAAACACTTGACATTTATTTTAAAAACACAATATCAACATATTTAAGTACAATTTTTCTTTCTAGACTAGGTCATAGTCAACCACGCTGGCCAAGTGCGGATTGACTTTACACATATCTTTGAATTTCTATAAAAATGTTCAAGTCTTACCAACTGCATCAATGATCTATCAATATAAAGACAATAAAATAATTTAAAAATAACAATTCTTATATTTAAAACGTGATTTTAACACATTAAATGCCACGGACTCGTCTGGCGAGTTCACTTTCTTATGAAAAATTGCCGAGGCATGAAACGTGTTAAAAGTCTTATCCAGTCCATAAAATTATATGACATTAAAGTTTTATTTTAAACTTTTTTAAGGGTATTTATTACCTCTTTACAACATTTAAATTAATATCACCGGATGGAAAAACGAACAAACGCGTAGGATTATATTTGAACTTTAACTGTGTATTTTTCGATGGTTCCACGCGGAAGTTGGACAAAAACTTTATGATGCACACTTGGGATTGCCATTTTGCAAACCGCGCACCTGAAATAAAAAAAAATATCATTAAGTCAATGAAGAAATGCACCCATGGATATATGCATGGATGGATGGATGTTTGTTTGAAGGTATCTCCAGAACGGCTAGATGGATCTCGCTGAAATTTGTCGCACATAGGCTTACTAACTATGTTTATTTTTAATTCCGCGTAGACGGTGTCGCGGGCGAAAGCTAGTATTATTATATCGCGTATTTGACCACTGCCTTCACCAAAAAAAAAAAACAAAATGTCTTTCTAAACGTGCCAACTAATTTTACTCCAGTTATTAAATTCTTGGCTTCATCCATTTTCTTTAACTTTTATGTAAAAATATAAAAGAACGATTAACCTACCTAAGCAATTTCTAGGACCAGCTCCAAATGGTAAATAAGCACAGGAATGTCTGTTCTTCTCATTTTCTGTACTGAATCTTTCGGGATCAAATTTATCTGGGTTGGGATAATATTTCGGGTCGTGTTGTATCCCCCAACCTGATATAATCACAGTTTGCCCTTTCTTCACAGTAACATCAGTGCCCGGGATAGGATAGTCAACTTTGGCATTACGCAGCAGAATATCTGCAACAGGATATTTTCTCAATGTTTCATCAAATGTCTGACCTAAATATGGCATATCATTCAAGCATTCATAAGTTATTTCTCCATTATGACGTTTTAGAGTCTCATCTATTTCTGCAATAAGCTTGTTTTGCACATCAGGATTGTTGGCAAGTTCGTACAACATGAAGGCAATGGTGGAAGCGCTAGTTTCGTATCCAGCCGTGTAGAATATGAACGTCTGCGCTGCAATGATGCTGTCGGTCAGTTCGAGCTCCTTCACATCTTCCTCGTCTTTTCTTTTTGATCCTAAAATTTTTTTCTTTTGTCTCAATTCCAAAATTAAATCTATGAAGTCCTTTCTATTTGTTGGCAAACCACTTCTCTGTTGAATAACAGATTTAGTAAGGTTGTCGAAAAATGTACTCACTCTCTTTGGGAAAAGTGAACCATTTAACTTTTTCAATATTCCAGGGTACATCATATCGAGTTCGATGCCGTAATTTACGGTAAAAATTAATTTGTCCAATTCTTGCAAAGATTTCAACATATCTTTATCTAAATCTATACCGAAGGCACAAGCCGAGATCGATGCCATTGTAAATCTTTGAGCGAGAGGGTACATGCGCTGTTCCGCATTAATTTGAATAACATCGTCGACATAATTAACAAATTTGTCTCCACAGTCCGACATAAGACGCAACATGTTCTTGAGCTTTCCCGAAGTAAACAGCGGAGTGAAACGGTTCCTTAAAACTCTCCATCTTTCGCCGTCGGCGTGGAAAAGGTTAACACCGAGACCTTCGTCACTGAATGCAACTCCTCTATCAACGAACAAATCAAAATCTTTAATTAAAATATTCTTGACTATATCCAGATCACGTATCATAAGACAAGGCGTTGTCATTCTATAAATTCCAACGACTTTCTCTTGTGGATAGTTATCGTAAATTTCTTTCAACTCCATAATTGCTTGTTTTCTTCTGAAGAAAGAACCCTTGAGATTTCCGACGAACGGTAGAGGTTTGGGACCGACAACATTTCTTGATTTCCAGTAATCGAAAGTCCGGGTGAAATAATAGTACAAAGCGGCGAATAAAGCCGCGACAGCGGTCAATAAGACGTACACCATGTTGCCAAACAAGATCACTGAATGATATGTACAAGAGGTACACAAGGGAGAATATATATATATACAAATATATTATATTAATAACGCTGATCATGTTTATAGTGTTTAAATTTAATATAGATAATAATGAGTCAGCAAAATTAAAAACTGACAAGTCATTTGTTTTTTGTCGATTCATTCCTATCTTACTAATATTATAATTACGAAAGTTTGGATATATGGATGGATGTTTGTTACGCAACTTAACAAGTTTTTTTTTAATTGCACTGACAAAGTCGCGGTTATGAGCCACTAATTTAATAATTATTAAATATTTCGTAATAATAACGAAATGTGTTTTTAAAGAACTTTATATTTACTAACCAACTGACAATGAGGGTAATATTTTTGTATGTAAGTTTTATGTTTGTAAAAGGGTTTATATGTATGTAAATTTCATTTTCACTCACTAGTGCTTAAACGACCAGTGTGTAAGTAAGAAGTATGATAAACTAAAAAAAAGCACTGGCCGTGAATTGAGATTTTATTCGCTTTAAAAAAATTGGATGACAATTTTTTTATTTTTTATTATTGGTAGGAAGTAGAATATATTTTTTGCTAAGTCACATATTTCGTTGCAAAATATTTACGTATTATTTACAAGATGGAATTTATACATGTCATGACAAGTTTTATTAGTCATAAGTTTTAATTATTATTTATCTATAATTATATATTATTTGATGGATCGAAGATATTGCAAACATTCGTTTCTTATTAAATACACACTAAACTGATAATTTCTTATCGGTATAAAAATAATTAGATAAAGGGCGTAATGTTTTGTGCGATCAAGCTCCTATATGATGGCCTGGAGTCTAAACAACTAATAAGTTATTTATATATATATATTTGTGGCTAACGAGCGAGCGGCCACCTGAAATCGCTGAAATAGCGAAGTGACTGCTGCCCATAGACATACGCAATTGCATATGCGTCGCCTACCCCAACCCTAAATCGACGGAGGAGAGGATGCACAGAAAGAAAATATCCCTTTCCATGCATCCTCTCATCCGGAAAGCCCACTTCCACTTCCCATCCTTTCCTTATAAAGAAAAGGATGGGAAGGGAAAGAGGACTAAATTAGACCTCCGGGACGCACACTCATCAGACGAAACGAGGAATAGCTTCCACTTCACGCCTGTCTTCTGTGTGGTCGTGGTATTTCACCGGGCAAGCCGGTACAATTCGTGCGAAGATGTTCAAGCGGGCTCTATCACTGTTAAAATAATTAGAAATTAACTATATCTTACAAATATTATAAATGCGAATGTTAAGATGGATGCTTGTTTGAATTTATCTGGCTTACCCGATCTTGATATTTTTCACACCTATAGAATATAGTCTAGAAGAACACAGAGGTTACTAATTAAGTTTTTTTTTACTCATTCAATTATTAGACAAGTTCCATCCATATAGTGTTAGTACATAGAGCAGTTGATATAATTAATTTTGTTACTAGTTTAGTGGTACGAGATGCATCTACGAACAATTCCTAGTAATGGTAGAGAAAAAATCTCCATGCTATGGTGCTTAGGATGAAGTTGGAACTGGCTCGCAGCCCGCAGAGCGAGGACAATTTTTTTTCTATTATGACAGCCATCAACGCCTGACTGAGCATACCAGATGCACTGCAGAAGCCAGCCTCATCAGCATCCTGAATCCATTATAATATTACACTAGCGGTCACCCGCGAGTCCGTCTGCGCGGTATTAAAACATATTATTAGTAGCCTATGTGTTGTTCCAGATGTTCTATATTTATTCCAAATTTCATCGAGAGGGGAGGATTTAATCTGGAGATACCTTCAAACATCCATCCATCAATCCATCTAACCATTCGCATTTATAACACTTATTCATTTATTAACCTTATTCTTAATATATTACATTTCATATAAAAAATAAAAAATTATATAAAATATACTACATTAAAAATAGAGCACCACCGGCTGCGGAGTCCCATGAATTAAACAACCAGTGGTCAGGGCTGCAGAGACAGGAACCTTCTCACGATGCGTGAGTTTCTAGGATAACTGCCTTTTGTATCGGGCCCTTTATCCAACTGTTTAGCGAGAGCTTCTTGATATGGCATTTATAATATTACTATGATGACAACCAGTTATTTTCCACGTATTATTACGTCGTTCAGATAACTATTAGGTTAATTGCGAGATTTGCATTTTATTCTTATTTATATTGTCGGATTTGAATTATACACGATAATCACAAGCGTGTTCCTTAGTAGTACATCCTTGCTTCAATAATAGTAATTAAGTAGCAACTGTTATTAAAAAAAAACTTGTTTTTATTGAACTGTACATTTACTTGTTGCGTGTCATTCAGTGAACTTGTGTGGTTGTAAACATGATTTTTATATTAGTGAGTGTTGCAATTTTGCTAATAATAATATACTTTTACTTCACCAGGACTTTTCATTACTGGATAAAAAGAAATGTTCCCGGACCAAAACCACTCCCGTTCTTCGGTAACCTTAAGGATTCTTTTTTAAGAAGAAAGTCTGTGATTATGGTTTATAGTAGCATTTATGAGGCATTTCCTAATGAAAAGGTCGTTGGAATTTTTAGAATGACAACGCCGTGTCTTTTGTTACGTGATCTGGATGTAATTAAGCATGTGATGATCAAAGACTTTGATTTGTTCGTGGATAGAGGAATCGAATTTAGTGATGAGGGTCTTGGTGTTAACCTTTTCCATGCCGATGGTGAAAGATGGAGAGTTTTAAGGAACCGTTTCACTCCCCTGTTTACTTCGGGAAAGCTTAAAAACATGTTGCGACTGATGACTGAATGTGGGGATAAATTTATTAATTATGTTGATAAAATTTCTCAAAAGCAACCAGAACAATCAATGCATCTTGTTTTTCAGCAGTACACAATAGCATCTATAGCAGCATGTGCTTTCGGTGTTGATTTAGATAAAGACATGGTAAAAACTTTGGATAGAATTGACAAATTAGTTTTTACTGTAAATTACGGCAACGAACTTGATATGATGTATCCGGGTATATTGAAAAAGTTTAATAGCTCACTCTTTCCTAAAGACGTAAGTACATTCTTCGATAACCTAACAAAAAGTGTTATTGGACAAAGAGAAGGAACGCCATCAAATAGAAAAGATTTCATCGATCTCATTTTAGAATTAAGACAACAGAAAACTATAGAAGGGGCAAAAAGAAATGAGGATGAAGATGTTAAAGCACTCGAACTCACAGACAGTATTATTGCAGCGCAGACATTTGTGTTTTATGTTGCTGGTTATGAAACTGGAGCATCAGTTCTTTCATATTTGTTCTACGAATTAGCAAAAAATCCTGACATACAAGACAAGCTAATTTCTGAAATTGACACCATTCTTAAACAATATAATGGCGATTTAAATTATGAATGTTTATGTAAAATGACATACTTATGTCAAGTATTAGATGAAACTTTAAGAAAATATCCGATGGGAGATCTTTTGCAACGCAACGCTAAAACTGACTACACAATCCCTGATACTAATGTTACTATTCGCAAAGGGCAAACAGTTATTGTATCAGCTTGGGGTGTTCACCACGATCCTAAACAATATCCAAATCCAGATATATTTGACCCGGAACGATTCAGTCCAGAAAATGTGAGCAAGAGGCATTCTTGCGCGTATCTGGCATTCGGAGTTGGTCCCAGGAATTGTTTAGGTTTGTAAATTTTGTAGGTTATTGCATGAAAAAATGTTTCTTTTATTGAATAACGCTATAACTTTTTAGTTATTTATTTTTTCTTGTCTGTTATAGTCCTGACTAACATCGTTATATGTTAGTGGCTTTAATTGTTAATTTTTCATTTTCAGGAATACGCTTTGCTAAATTGCAGTCTCAAGTATGCATCGTGAAGTTTTTATCAAGATTCCGTGTAGATATTTCAAAGAACACTCCGTTAGAATTTAAATATGATCCAATGCGTTTATTTGCGTTTCCTATAGGTGGTATTCATCTTAACATATTACGTAGAGAAGTTTAATGTTTTATTGAAACAATGACAATGAAATAGGTAATGATATTTCATTGATCACAACCTGTTTTTGTTTTTGTGGTAATACTAGCTGTCGTTCGCGCGGAAGAAAAAAATACTTAGAAGCCTATGTGTTCTTCCAGACAATGTTCTACATCTTATGTCGCGATCCATGCGGATTTTGGAGATACCTTCTAACAAACATCCACCCATACATCCAAACATTCGCATTTATAATATTAGTAAAATTCCATGCGAATATTTTTATGATTTACGATAAGAAAATAATATAATATTAAATTTAAAAAAATAAAAAAGGGTTCAGAATATTCAGTTTGATTGAAATGAAGTGAAAATAGATATTTTCTTTGATGAAATATCAAAAATCACGTATCTTTCCGTATAGGAAAAGATATAATGAAATCTGGACCCGTAACTTTCGGGTCGGCTCTGAAGGGATAAACATGAGACTACAATGCAATTTGACTCAATTGTATAGAAAATAAACTTAGCAAAATGTGATATATCCCACGGTAGCTAAAATAACGAACGTGGGAAAAATCATTTAGTTTTTTTAGGCCGTTTTCTAAAAAAAATCAAGATAATTTTAAGATACTAAATTTGATTACTAATTATGGTCCTGTATGTAGTCGACATCAAAAGTACTTGGAAAACTGCTATGGCTCTTAAACTTATTAAATATAGAGTTGTAACGTATGTATAAAAAACTAAATTAAAAATGTTGAACTGTATTCAAACTTTCGTGAGACATTATAATAAACTTATATAAAAACGGCTAAACACTCACGTATATTCGTCCGGTGGCGGCATTTCAATGAATGAGCGACGGGCCGCGTCCGCGAAATCATACCAGTCCCATTCACCCTGATGAAGGGCCCCCGATGGGCTCGAAACTAGTCGGTGCCGCCACCGAACGAATATACGTGAGTGTTTAGCCGTTTTTATATAGTATATAGTTTAAAGTTGAAATTATTTTTTCAAAAATAAAAATATAGTTTAGAATAGATGCCATTATAAAACTGTATTACTTTTAATGGAAATTATAGTTATAGAAGAGAATAAAATAATTATTTTGACTTACAAGATGGCTGCTGAGATAAAAATATAATCTATTTACAGTATTTTTTTTCGATTTTATCCATTTATATAAGAGATTGCATTCTTAAGACTTATTATAAATTAAAAAAACCATTAAGAAATAATTACTGTACTTCCATAATAAATTATCTCTCAATGGTTCACATTGTTCTTGGGTCTGATGCACGTGACTACATTTATTATTTATATTATATTACAAGATATAATAAACTAGCTGTCTCCCGCGACTCTGTTCGCGCAGTATTAATAAGTATGTGTTCTTCCAGACTATGTTTTACATCTGTGCCAAATTTAATTAAGATCCGTTGATCCGTTCCGGAGATACCTTCAAACAAACATCCATCTAAATATTCGTATTTATAATAATAGTAAGATTAGTAAGAAGTAAGATTGCTATTATGACTTGCGGTCGTCGATCGTGTCAAGGTCAGGTCAAGGTCAAGGTCAAGGTCAAGGTCTTCAATCTATCATTATATTAATGCGCGAAGCTGTAATCCTTTTAAAGGGCATCAGGTCAATGCTGTCAAGTGAACAGGCAAAAGATAACGGGAATTTAAACTCCGTACATTTTATGTCCTCTTTGCCTTGTTCGAAATCGTTGCAAATTTATAATTATAATAATACTAGATTTTTTATAACGCCCTACAAAAGTTACTTTAAAATCTAATTAATGGCTAACTGATGCAATTAGAGCTAAGTGGTACTAATGGCGCGTCTTAATGTAGATTTAGTAAAAGATATCTGCATTCGGGCACTGCTTAACTAACCATGGGGGTTAGATAAAATGTATTCGCTCCGAAACGATTCCATAACGAACTTTAAAAATGTATAGAACTGACAATAACTTTCGATAATTATGCGATTGTCGCGCGTCAGTTTAATACATCTTTGAAGTACGTTATGGAATCGCTTCGGAGGAATGCACTTTGTCTAACCCCAAACGACTCTGAGTACGGCACTTAGTTATCAAATTGTGATGAAACTTTGGTAGATTTTTACAAGAATACCCCAGAAAGGTGTTTGATTTATACAACGAATCTTAAATAGGTTTTATGGAATAAATTAATGTAATTCTCTCTAACTTTTCTTATTTGACAGGTATGTTGATAGTAAAGTCTGTATCACCGGTTACATTTATCTTTAGACCTCTGCTTAATCCAACTTAGCTACGATACGAAATAAGACGGGTTCTTGGTTTCTAATGCTAGTTTCACACTAGCGAAGAACAGTGAGGTAGTAAGTAGGACAATGCAGTACAACCATTGTTTGAACGCAAACCGAAATAGTACTGACCGGTTTTGAAAAGAAGTACCTCAATGGCACAAGGGTTAACCACTTAACTTGTAATCTACAAGTCCATCTTTAATTCCATCCACTGTTTTCAAATCGTGAAACATCGTGATGCATCCTGTACATAATTAGCGAAAAAAATCAAAGATATATGTAAAGTCCGCATTGGGCCAACTTGATTGAAGCCTAGTCACCGTGCGACGTGGGTTCAACCGTGTTATACTAAATCGAACTGTTCTGCCTCACCTTCGTGTGTAACTAGCTTAATCTTTACAAACGCGGCTTATCCTTAGATTAATTGCGAAGGAAATCAGTCTGGTTCAGGCTGATTGTATAATTAGCCAAATTGTCTCTCATAGCGCGTTGTAAGTAAAATATAACACAACAGAAATATTCTAGCAAACTTAAAAAAACATTTACTACAGGATTTTGAAAAAAAAATACAAAGAAAAATTACGTTGTTGTTAACTTTTTAACAAATACAAGATTTCCGATAAAAATATAATATAATTAGCTGTTGCCCGCGACACTTTCCACGCTGAAATAATAAAAAAGTTAATAAGTAGTTTATATGTTCTTTCAGGCTATGTTCTACATCTATTCTAAATTTCAGCGAGATTCGTTTAGACGTCCCGGAGATACCTTCCAACATTTATCCATCTAAACAATCGCATTTATAATATTAGTAAGAGATATTTATTTTTGAGAAAACCACTCTCAGGGTTATTCAGTTTTTTTTTTTTCCAGAGAGGAATGCTTTATATCCCACATAACTTGCGCGCCCCAGGGGGGACGCAGTAGTTATGTGGGATTATCCTCCATAGCGGAGGCATACCCACTAAACCTCTCTATTCCTCTAACGCGTCGGGACAGGACCACGGGTACGCTCTCGCTCTCGTCCGCGGCCCCGTCTGCAGGGTTATTCAGTTATGACGTAAGCCTTCCTTAGTGTAGAATAAGTTCCCGTAGTGAAAATGGTCTTCAGTTATAAAACTCTATGCATACATTATTTACTAAAAATAAATTTTTCATTTAAATCAAATTCTACACACATTACGTCATAGCATTTGTCAGATTGTAAACTATCGGGACACAGTAATGTACATAGATAAACGTATTTAACTGTGATAAAACGCTTTTCAAAGTAATTGCTTTTGAAAATGCATTCGATAGAAATTGCTTCCTATTTTAGTTCGATATTCACACGCGTAAGTCACATTTTTAAAAGAGATTAAATTAATTATTGTGAAATTTCTTATGATAACGATTATGCTAAATTGTCATCGATAAGTTTATTAGATGATAATAATATTTGTATTATAATAAAAATTATTTCTTCTTCGGGAAGGAAAGGAAATTATTTCGTCTGTTCTTACGGTGAAGGAAAACATCGTGATGCAACCCGTACATATCTGCGAAGAAGTTCAAAGATATGTGTGAAGTGAACCCGCACTGGGATGCTGTTGACTACGGCCAATCACCCCTTTTTTTCAGAGGGCAATGCTTTATAAATACTACATACGCCCCGGGGGGGGGGGGGATGCGGAAGTTATGTGGGATTCTCTTCCGGATGGGAAGCATACTCACTAAACCCCTCTGTTACTCCCTGGTGAGGCCAAGGGCACGCTTGCGCTTTCGTCCGCGACATGGCCTAGTCACCTCTAATTTAGTGTAGGCTCCGAGCCCCTCAGTGGGGACGTACAGTGAGCTAATGATGATGAATAACTGATTCTCTACTATATAATCATAATATTATACTTTTAATTTTTCACTGAAATATACTTCTTTAGCTTAGAATCTAAGCTTATGAAGTAAGATATATACAATCAAAAGGAGATGTGTTGTCTTCCTTTAATCGAGGATAAGACGTGAAGATAGTTGTTCCCCTTTCTATGCAAGTCGCATATCCTCCGACAAATCCAATTCCCCTAAAAAATTTGTGGGAGGAAAAGAACACTAAAATTAGGTCTCCGGGATGCTCACTCATCAGACGGGCCACGGAAATGCACCGACATTACGCCTGTCGTCTTTGGTTGTGGTCCGGATCAGTCCCATTTGAACAACAGATGTTGTTGCTGGCTGGTCTATAACTTCAATAAAAATGAATAAAAAAGAATAAAAACTTTAACAAACAAGCAAAAGTTGCCAGGAATATTATAAAACTTTATTATCCAATGCACAAAGGCGAGATACTAAAATTTATATTGGCGCGAGGTTCTTGAAACTGTGAGCATAGCATCTGCTCCGAACTCCAAGTTTAAAGTTAACTGGAAAGATAGATAGGAAATACTTTATAAAAATATCGTGCACTTAGAATTTTAATCTACACTTCTAGCTGATAAAACAATGAATAACTAGAACGGACATTTAGTAAAAAAATATTAAGGGTTGGGCCGTGTTGACTCTTCTATTCAAACTTAAGTTGAAAGTCTTTTTTTGCGTTCTAGACGTAATATTATCAATAAAACCGAATCACGTGAATTCATTATGATAAACCACTGATTTGGCTTATAATGATATGATGGCAAAGTCAATCGTGCTTAATTTTTTTTTGTTATACTTGTTTTTATTTTTTTTACCAGACATGTCGGTCACGTACTGTAAATCAAATTTAAGTAATTCTTTATGGTGAATTGAATTGGTTACCCCATGGTAACCAATTCAATTCACCATAAAGAATGTTTATTTTACAGTGAAATAAAGGATACGCATCACTGAACTCCATGACCATCCGGCATCGTACCCTCTGCCATGTGGCGTCCACACGCTGTCTCCTCGACGTCTCCTGGATAAATATTATTATTCATCATCATCATCATCATCAGCTCACTATACATCCCCACCGAGGGGCTCGGAGCCTACCCTAAGTTAAGGGTGATTGGGCCATAGTCAACCACGCTGGCCTAGTGCGGGTTGGTTGACTTCACACATATCTTTGAATTTCTTCTCAGATATGTGCAGGTTGCATCACGATGTTTTCCTTCACCGTAAGAACGTCGGATAAATGTACATATGTAAATCGGAAATCGAAAAACACATTGGTACATGGCGGGATTCGAACCCAGGACCTGCAGTTTGCAAGTCAAGTGCTTGACCACTGAGCGACCGACGCTATTATTATTATCATTTCCGAAAACTGATACTTTACATTTCAAGGTCATCTTTAAATAATTTTGCTGTTAATTAGAGAGCCGTAGTTTGCTTTTGTAAGATTTGTGTTAAATTAGCATCATCAAGGTTACATCACGACCCTTTGGTGCTTCGCAAACTAAAGGCCTAGACAACAATTAAAGTACTGCCCAAGGCGATTGAAAATCACTTTCAAAGCCAGTAACATAACTATTTAAATTACAAAGTTCATTTTACAACATCTAATATAACTAACTGTCGCCTGCGACTCCGTCCGCAAGGAATTTAGGAATTTAATTTAAAAACTTAATAAGTAGTCTATGAGTTCTTCCAGACTATAGTAGAACATATTTATGTATATTTCAGCGAGATCCATGCCGCCGTTCTGGAGATAGCTTCAAACAAACATCCATCCATCCATCCAAACATTCGCATTTATATTATTAGTAAGGTATTTGGATATATCTTACTTCTTACTAATATCATAAATACGAATGTTTGGCTGGATGGATGGATGTTTTTAGAAAGTATCAAGACGGCTTCCATAGATCTCGTTGAAATTTCATTGAGATGTAGAACACGATCTGGAAGAACACATAAGCTACTAATTGACTTTTTATTCCCCGTGGACGGAGTCTCGGGTGAAAGCTAGTTTATTATATTATAAGGTTAGCCATCTTTATAGCCGACAAATTGTTATAATCGATCGTTCGTCAAACAATGGCAAACATAAACGAATGCAATCAAAATGTTGGTCGACACATTTTACTTTTAAATCTCATCATTTATCGCTTAAACGCCACGCTTGAAATGGATGTAAAATATTATTTTAACATTTATTTATATTGCATTTATATTGGAGTTTTATTGTAATAAATTCGAATAAGCGAAGTGTGATTTACATGAAATATATAACCAAAAAATTGTTTGAGTTAATTGTTTGATTTATTTTATAGGTTGGGTTTTAGGGCAGAGAATTTTAAAGTGAAAAAAATTGCGGCCGTGTTAATAGGAAAGCGGTGGGTTTTCATTATCAGGGCACCATTATATTGAGATAAAATGGGGATAATAAACCTTTTTCTGCTTGTGTTTCGGCAATAGAAACCTACTGTGTATTGGTCAGACAAGTTATAAAATGAAGGCGATATGTGAAGTATCCGAGCATGTACAAATACAGTACAGTCAGCTGCCTTAAATGTGTGTACATTTCCAAAAGCTTAGAATGCGTTCTATATGCTTTCAAAAATACTCATAAACTTATTGGTCACTAGTATGTATTCTTGGTTAGAAGCATACGGATATGAACATATCAATTTCTGAAAAGACATATACAAGTTTCTGAAGCGTTGTAAATCTTACCATTTAACTAATATAATAAATGCGAATAATTAGATATATTGATGGATGTTTGTTAGAAGATATCTCCAGAACGGCTCCATGGACCTCTTTAAATTTGGCATAGATGTAGGAAATAATCTGGAAGAACACGTAGGATAATATTTTTTTTTTAATTCCGCGCGGACGGATTATCGACTATGTATTTTATTTATGCATCTGACTGTACATACTTGTATAGAATATAAGAATGTATAGATGTCGATTCTAGAGACCTAAGCCAGGATCGTCTTAAGATTTTTTGATATTTCTATTCGTATTCTTTTAAATCATGGACAAGAAATATTTTACGAGACGTTTTGTTAAGTACAGCCACTTTGATTCACTTCCCGCTAATGGATTTCGGAAATACGTTACTGGCGTTGACAATTTAAGCTTTTTCAATATACAATTGAGAAATGTGTCACCGATTTTATACTTCATTGCTTAAAAAAATACGTTTTTATACAAGTTTTTGCTAATGTGAATATTTTCATTGATGAATGGGTGTTTCTTTAAAGACATCTCCAGAACAGTTGAACGGATCTCAATGTAATTTTTCACACATGTCTGGAAGTCTGGAAAAACACATACTAATTATATTTTTTAATACCGCGCGGACAGAATTGCAGGCGACAGCTAGTATGCTATAAATAACAAGAGAATTCTTAATTTCAATTTTTACTTACTGAAATTCTGTATTTTTACTTTTACTATTGAACATTCACATCTACAATAAGTAAGAAAAAGAATCCTTCCCCTGACTGTCAAAGGCTTATAGTCGGGTTTTTAACAAATAATATTACGTGTTTACTAAAATCAACTATTTTATCTTTTTTAAAGATTTTATACTTAGGCTTAGTTTCTTCAGTTTAATGCAATAAGGAAATAAAAGCAGCTGAAGTATTTATTTCACGATAAGGCGGCCATTTAACGCGATGCCTCCAGCACTCGATGTAATTTCACGCCGTACGCGTTATATCAAAGGAGATCTTCTGTTAAGAATTTTCTTTCGCTGATAGCAAAAGGTTTTTTATACAATGAATGGCGATTACCTACTGATACACACGAGATAACAACCGTTGGGAGTGACGGCTGATAAAATTTACCACTATGAGTCTGGCAAAAATTAAAAAAATATATATAGGAGAAGAGGATAAACGAGCAGCGGGTTGCCTAAAATAATTTGATCCGACACCCATGGACATTCGCAACACCAGAGGAACCGGATACGCGTTGCCGGCCTTTAAGGGACGTACGCTCTTTTCTTGATAGACCCATAGTCCGGAAATGCTGACAGAGTATTCAACAACTCGGCTATGCAAGGTAAAAAGTTACGCGGAATCTTCGTCGTTGTGGAATGTCAGCTATTGAGATGGAATAAATTAAATTTAGCGATTTGTCGACTCATGGTAATTCTTTGGAATACTCTGGGAACGGCGGTAACCAATGCAAATGGAACTAACATCTCGCAAAGCCAAATGTAAAATTACCTTTTACAACTTTCTTATCTTATATGGAAAGCTAGAGAAAGCAATTTTAACTAATAGATTGGTTAGAGTTACAATCTGACCTGATATAGGGTAAATAAGAGTAACAAAAAACATATGGTCGTGAAGAATGTAGTACACGCTTTACTTTTGTAGACATAAAAATTTTAAACGCATAATTTGGTAACGGTAGTTCATTTAAAAATTTTCTTCAGGAAGAACTTTTAAAAATAAACACTTTTACATATAAAATGACTTATAAAACTCTAGAATTTATTTACGAGAACGAGCATTAAACTCACTTAAAATGAATATTTTCTCGGCAACTTTTCTACCTCGTAATTAAATAACTTTTGATTAATCGCGCCACGCTACGGCGGCCGACTCTTAGCAACGATACAGATTTTTTTCTTTAAATTTTCTCAAAAACATTCTAGTGTTTATTTTTTTTAGAATTTAAATATTATGTAGACATTATATTAACGTTGAGGTTAATTTTTATACATCTTACCTTTATAAAATCATGAACTATATGAAGGTAAGAGACCTTTTGACCGCGGTGTTTATTTTTATTTGTTTGAATTCTTACGTGTTGGCTACTGGATAACTCAATAAATGATCTGTAGATCAGCTCAAGATTCATATGTGTGAAGCAGATCAGTGAACCGATTCGCTGTTAAGCTCAGTTTATTTCAGTTGAGAGCTGTGTGTTGCAAGTCACTGGGCAGTATGAAGCATCGAGCTGCAGGCGCATGATTAGTCGCTCTGCGATTCGCCGGCTGACTGGCGGTTTATTGACTCGTATAGTTGTATATTAGTACATCGCATTGAGCCGTGACGCAATATAGTTGGTGGACCGCAGATCAACGGTTCAAGCATACATGATATGAACTTTTGAGCCGGGTCGTCCTATGTAGGCTCTAAACTTCGATAAATTAGAGCCATAAGTCATTATATGTAACAAGATTTGACCTTGCTTACTTCACGGTCAAGATAGAAGAGTAAATTATGTGCCTGGTGTTTAAGATAAGGGATTCATGAAACTATCGAATGCTTACAAACTATAAGATGTTGGAAATGTAGTAGATTTAAGACAAATGAGATCAAATATAAACGAACAATCAAGTGTATAGTTAAGTTAAATTTTACTTACTTTTGTAAAAAAAAGTAACTTTATGTTACTCTGATGAAACAAATATATATTTTATATTTGTATGTCTATTTAATATATCTGAAATTAAACTATTTATTGTAAGCATATATGTAACGAATAGCAGTCGCCCGCGACTTCGTCCGCAAGGAATAAAAAAAACTCAAGTTATTATAACATCCTATGGGTTCTTCCAGGCTATGATCTATGCCAAATTTCAGTACGATCCGTACAGCCGTTCTGGAAATACCTTCAAACATACATCCATCCATCTAAACATTCGCATTTATAATATTAGTAAGAAAGTAAGATATATAACGAATGTAGCCAATTATTATAAAACAGCGCCATCTATTGCTTTGAAATTAATAACTTTCGGAACAGAGTAAAACCACACAGAAGACAGGCGTGAAGTGGAAGCAATTCCGCGTTTCGTCTTATGAGTGTGCGTCCCGGAGGCCTAATTTAGTCATCTTTCCCTTCCCACCCTTTTTCTTATAAGGAAAGGATGGGAAGTGGAAGTGGACTTTCCGGATGAGAGGATGCATAGGAAGGGAAAATATTTTGTCTGTTCATCCTCTTCTGTGTCGATTAAAGGTAGGCAACGCATATGCAATTGCGTATGTCTATGGGCAACGGTCACTTCACTATTTCAGTGATTTCAGGTGGCCACTCGCTCGTTTGCCACCATATGGTATAAAAAAAAACAGAGTAAAAGTCAAGAAATAGCTATAGGAAGATATCGATAGTTGATAGTCAAACAATACATAATGTAGATAATATCACATATCAAAGTTTCTCTCATATATTAAAGCGTTATAAATTGGACAATACATGAGTTGGCCAGATGTTTGAAGATTAATTGCAACGGTCGGCGTTGAATTAATCAATGTCTAGTTCACATAACATATTGAAGGGTGGTACGAAATCAATTGACTACACTATACTAGTTTTTAAAATAACAACTTACTAATAAATAACTGCTGTTTGTTATTTTATTACCGTAATTAAACGCTGGATGTAAAATTCACTAATTTATTTCACTACGCATATTATAAACCATTGGAAAATCTGACTATCGTACAATTGTAAAAGCAATATTAAAAATGTTTGGATGAATAGATGGATGTTTGTTAAAAGGTATCAGCAGAGCAGCGACATAGATCTCATTGAATTTTGGCATATATGTAGACATAGCCGAGAAGAACACATAGGCTACTAATTTTTTTTTATTCCGTATAGAGTAGAATTTGACTTATAAATGATAAGTTTAATAATATTCAGATAAAATAATCGTAATTGTTTAATATAAAGTATCGTAATTTACTATTTTACGGTGACACCGTTGGCATAAAATAACATCTGAAACAGATTCCTATTTCATTATGAATGGAAATAGAACTAACTAGAAACATAGGTTCGTCCGGCGCAGTAATGTAATTTTCGCGTTCACTTTAATCCTGGTCAAATCTCATCGAACGCCCGGGATTGAGGTTTCATTCCCAATTCGCAGAGACTATGACTATATTTATACTTTTGTATGTGTCGTATGTCGTATTTGAAATTCGTTGCTATTCACAGATGTGTACTCTTATAGAGTAACTAGCTGTCGACCACGATTCCGTGTGCGCAGAATTAAAGAAAAACTTAATTAGTTTTTGGTCGCAGAAAGAAATCCTGGTTGCGCAGTATCCGAGAGTGTACAGGGGTCGCGAGTGCCGCCCAACTGTTTCTCTCTTAACTGGTTTTGGAATTTAGTCGGAGAGGCGCCTTAAGTAAGTAGCCAATTTCAGAGAGATCTACTTAAACATCTACGTACTGAAACATCTTTCATAAAGGGTTATTGACGATAACATAATAGCTTTTTTTAAATGTAGCAATATTTGTAGGTCATAGGTTACAAAATTGCCCCAGAAGGTGTAACATTTTTTAGTTTTTAAAAAATGCCATTTATTTTTTCTTAATACCCAGAAGGGAATTTTTATTTTATTTTTCTGGTGACCCTTGTAACCACCCCTATCATCCCCCTTCTTATGTACGTAACCTTTTGGGACATCCCTGTATAATTATAAAATAGGCACGGAGGACTCTAACAGTAAGAAGTACATCTGTTCTCATCAAAAATTTTTCAACGCAAGACTGATCGATATTCCTAGACTCAGTATTTGTCGTCTGTTTAAAGAAGGGTAAAGTTCCCTTCATTTCCCAGTTCGTAAATTATTGTAGAGGAAGAGTTTTAAAACAAAGACATCGTAAGTTTAGCGGCAGCTGTGCTGCTCAAGAATCTTTGGTGGAAGTTTTAATGAACGTGTTGCAGGGAACAAGCCTAAACTTATTGTTTGTGTTAATATCAGAATGTGTATTTGCTGTGATTGTTCGCTTGTAGTTTGAAATAACTGTTTATATTTACTTAGATTTAATTTAATATTTATTTAAATCTGAAGGAAATAATTTTAACTTTAACCCGTATCGTTATTATCAAAATAGGAACATATATTGCTAGTTATTTAAGTTAATAAAACTAAATAATATAAAAAATCGACCCCAAATCGCTGCGGTCGCACGGTAGGGTTCCCAAGAGGATGGCGGCATTTCCCAGTTGGATGGCCAGGCTCAACCTTTGGCCGAAATGCGCGCCAGCCCTTGGATCTTATATATAAAATTCTCATGTCACAATTTTCGTTCCCATACTCCTCCGAAACGTCTTGACCGATTCTCATGAAATTTTGTGAGCGTATTGAGTAGGTCTGAGAATCGGCCAACATCTATTTTTATAGCTAGTATACATATATATATATAATAAAAAAAATCATATCTAAAAATCTAGACGTGATGGAAAAAATCGGCCAAGGGGGATAAATTCAGATCATTTGAAACGTCATATTTGTGATAAAAAAAATAATGAAGGATTTCATTGCAGACCATTGCTATTGATTGAAAATTATAGCTTTTGCTACGTATCAAAAGAAAAAAAATCAAATTCCAAATATCAATAGACTCAATGTAAAATGTCATATCCGCAGATGTAACTGTTTACGTCGCATGTCTCTATCGATAGCTTGGAAATGACAGCTTTTGTGTTCCGATTTATACTTGTCTGTTAATGTTACGTGACAGTTAATTCTATCTCTATTAATAGTTCGAATCCACACCAACGCTACTAACCCCTACTATCAGCGCCAAAATGGCGGAAGTGAAGTAGGCACAAAGTACTACATTTTAAAGCCGGTCCATTTATAGATTTTAGTGGAAAAATTGCATGTTTAGTACCAACCCATCATTCCCTGTATATGTTTTCATCTTTGGTTTGCTCATCATCAGCTCACTATACGTCCCCACCGAGGGGCTCTGAGCCTACCCTAAGTTAAGGGTTATTAGGCGATAGTCAACCACGCTGGCCAAGTGCGTGTTGGTTAACTTCACACATATATTTGAATTTCTTCTCAGATATGTGCAGGTTGCATCTCGATGTTTTCCTTCGCCGTAAGAACGTCGGATAAATGTACATATGTAAATCGGAAATCGAAAAACACATGGGTACTCGAACCCAGGACCTGCAGATTGCAAGTCAAATGCTTGACCACTGAGCCATCGATGCTCAAAATTACTATACAAAACTCGTCAATAACTTTTAATTTCTATTCAAATTTCATTCCGTTTTAATTTTTTTTTAAGCTATTACTAACCCTAGAATAAGAATATGGATCCATGTTATCTGAGATAAATAAATTATTATTGTTATTATTATTAAATAATATTATATGCATTCAACGGAACTACAATTTGTACGTAATATTTGGCTTTCAGCAGTCAAATGGTTATAAATAAAGCCGACTACAACAGTATCAAACCGTAAAGTCGCCTTGGAATTTGCCACATCTGAAGCATCGATTGTAATTAACCTAGTTTACGAGGCATTATTGTCAGTTCAAATACTCCCAACTAACCAATAAATTATTTATAACACCATGTAGTCGTGTTTAGTGCGATATAATTATATTACAACATTGTTTTCAAATATTTATGCAGGTATCGTAAATTGTGCTATCATTTATTGCCTGCAAAGGCAAATACCATATACGTTAAGCATTGACACAGTAAAAATATATGTATATTTCTCTAGCGATAGTCCGCGACTTTGTCAACGTCTTATTAAAAAAAAACTCCGCCACGATTCAACTTCTTATTGAAGGACACATATATAGAACATCTCGATTGTATGAGACACTTTTTATTCTTTTTTACTTCTTTGCAGAGTCGCTGGTTTAACCTAGTTAGTTATATTTAAGGATATTAAAAGCAAATTAGCTCAAACTAAACAAAAAAAAGCAAAATATTTAAAACATTTTTTTTGGAAATTTGGACATTTCCTTACCTTTCGGTAGGTCAGTCTATTATATATTACTCTTCCATACATCTCTTTCATAATCTATCAGCCGTTATATCTAAATCAACTCTTACTTGAATACAATTTTTCACACATTCCATCTTTACAAATACAGTTCGTTATGAAAATATTCGATATTCCAGCGAAATATTACTGGTGCAAAGGGTCAGCCGAACTTCGGCACTCATCGCGTTATTGGCATTGAAGCCTCAATAAAGCCTTACCAAGTGGCTCTCATAGCATATTGCCCTTTTATTTGGAATGATATACTGCGTGCTATCTTTTAGGAATTCATTTTATTTCTCCACTGATTGCAATGAAGCCTTATTATGAAATATGTTATACATAGACGTCTATATTAAACTGTATATAACCAATCTCTTTGAATTAGAAAAGTAATAATTTAATTAAAGGATTTAATTTCAGCTTATAAACAACTTATTACTTAAACTAAGCTTTAATTGTCTTTTTGTTTACTATATTCTATTCAATAAACCAAATTAATCAGCTAATTAAAATATACTTTTACTTCACGTCGTTTAATAATCTTACTAATATTAAATTATTCATCATATTTGGAGCGACGGGCGGCGTTCGCAAAATAATACCAGTCCCACTCACCCTGATGAAGGGCCCCCGACGGGCTCGAAACTAGTCAGTGCCGCCACCGGGCGTAAATACGTGTGTTTAGCCGTTTTTATATAAGTTTCTTACTAATATTCTAAATTCAAATGTGGTTAAATAAATGGATGTTTGTTAGAAATTTTGCATAGATGTAGAACGTAGTTCGGAAGAACACAAATGCTACTATTTTCTTTTTAATTACTCGCTTACAGAGTCGCAGCCAACAGCTAGTTGTAGAATAAAATCAATTAAATAAAAATAGTCGTAAAATCGTTCTCTATTCCACATAAAACGGTTCGAATTTCGCAGCGATCGTGAACAATTTTCCTTAAAAAGGAAAATCCATTTGGAGCTCGCCGTCAATTAATCATTGGTTTTCCATTTAGTCAATCGCTGTACATTCGTGTGAGCGGTCGAATTCCGTTTTACGCTAGACTTGATTACAAACTGAGCTTGAATTTAATTGCCATCGTCATAAACACGTTTCCAATAAAGAGTTACCTACTTACTCCGATAGCGCAGCGATCTAAAATAGGTTTTGGTACAAGAGATCACCAAGGTCCGCTGTTCTGCGTCTTTTCCTGCCAGTCCATCGCTTGTAACTCTCGCAGGTCCAGCTCTACGACGTTCAATGAAGCGTTACCTACTTACTCAGATGACGCAGTGATCTAAAGTAGGTTTTGGTATAAGAGATCACCAAAGTCCGCTGTCCTGCGTCTTCTCTTGTCAGTCCATCGCTTTGTAACCTCCGCAGGTCCAGCTCTACGACGTTCAATGAAGAGTTGCCTACCTAAAATAGGTGACTAGGTTTTGGTCAACCATACTGGCCCAGTGCGAGTTGACTTCACACATATCTTTGAATATTCTTAACAGATATGTGCAGCATTACGATGTTTTCCTTTACCGTAAAATATTGGATTAATTTGGATTTCACATTAGATTTTGTTACCTACCTTTTAGAAATGGCATTAAATTTAACTTCGACGTTTTGTTATGCAAAATAATGCACTTGACAGGTACTTAATTGGAAATCTAACGCACTGGTTGTTCACTTGAAATACTGCATTACATTAGTAAATTAAACAGTTATAACTTTTTCTAGTTGTATGGTAAACGACCAAGCAGCCCGTATTCGCCAAATTAGCGAATTGACCGCTGCGCATAGACATTCGCAATAGGAGATATGTTGCCTATCTTACTATTATTAAAAAGGCGAATATTTGGATGGATGGACGGGCAACACCTGGTTAGTAGTAATAACTAGTGGTCGCCCACGACTCCGTTCGCGCGGAATTAAAAAAAAAACTTAATTAGTTGTATGTAGTAATGATCTAGATGTATGTCAAATTTCATTTAAATTCGAGAATATCAATGCATCCATCCATCAGGAAACTTGAATAGAAGGGATATAAGATAGTAGTAATTAATAATTTTAATATCAAGCAGTAATTTTTTACAGTTGACCTGTTATAATAAAAGCTCCTACATATAATAAATAGCAATAACTTAAAATGAAAAAATTTCCGAGTGAAATATTAATTCTGAACATTTTATGACAAACGAATAAAAATGTGCATTGGAACACAAAAGTGGGTTCGCCGCTAACAAGTTTTATAAGAGAGCGAGTGGACAAGCTGGGAATACGTGATATATTTACTTGATTCAACTTACTACTGAAATGAATAAGAGAAACAAAAGCACAAATAAAATAGGTATGTAAAGGTTTTTAATAGACAACTTTATAATGAACAATTTTTTATGTTTTTATTGAAATACTTGAAAAACCAATTTTGTTACCTTTGAATCATTTTAATATCACACTAGGCCTCTTATTATGTAGCATGCCATTTTTTAATTATATGAACATTACGAGGAAATAAGGGGCAATCGTGAGATATCTTACTTATCGTAGATTTGAATGTCAATGCCATACAAATTTGCGGGGGGGATTAATTTAATAGCGCCTTACGAGTAAAAAAAGACTCGTAAATATTGCCATGTATTCGCCGCGCCTGTCCCGAAGCAATCGCAAGGTAACACGAAGGCGCGTCAATCTGAAACCAGCACATATAAGTTACTATTAAATTAGTGCAAAAGTTTTTTTTTAATAAAATATTAGCAGATTTTTTTGTAAATTTACTAATATTTCTTTTACCATTCCAACTAAGCTCTAGGCTTGTGCTAGAATATGGTTTACGAAAATAGTCGAATGTCAGGATTCGAACCCATGACCTTGTATTCGGAAATCCATACCCTTAACTAGTAGGCTATTGACGAAGATATCTTTCATATTTTTTTCGATAACAAACTCTTAAATAAACATTAAAAGTCACTAAATGTAACTTTGAATCACTTCACTAAAAGATTAAATCCGAGGATTTTTTAATATTTAATAATTTGAGAAAAAATTGTATAAATACACAATTTATTGGTTAAGTTTCCTAAGTAAAGTTAACTGTATACGTGTTACTATGAAACAGTAATTTCATACTAAAGTTGGCAACTAGAGTCTCACTAAATGGCTGAAGTTATAAGATACGTTTAAGTACTAAAGATGTTGCTTTCTTAAACGTAATATTTGCAGCAGTTTGCATACTTATTTTATTTATTTAGTTACAGTTGAAAAGTTAATAATATATATAATTTTAATTTTATGAAATCGACTACCATTATTCCGATAGTCGTATCGGTGAATGGACTGATGGCGAAGAGCTTCGACCAACATCTCAAGAAGCTCTCGCTAAACAGTTGGATAAAGGGCCCGATACAAAAGGCAGGTATCTTAGAAACCGCGCGCATCGTGAGAAGGTTCCTGTCTCTGCAGCCCTGACCACTGGTTGTTTGGTGGTGTTCTATTTTTAAAATAATATATTTTGTATAATTTTTTATTTTATATATGAAATGTACTATATTAAGAATATGATAAATAAATACGATTTTATAAATAAAATAAATGGTTATCTTGATGTCTGACTAGACATATGAAAAATATATCCTAATTTAACAATGCTTTGAAATACTTTGAGAACAAGAAGACAAATAAAATTTATGTACTCAATATCTGCGCAAAATTAAAACTTAACAGCCTATGTGTTCTTTCAGGCTATTTTCTATATCAATTACAAATTTCAGCAAAATCTGTTGAGCCGTAGTGTTGATACTTGTAACAAACCTCTATTATTTCTAAACTGATATATAAACACGGCTAAACACTCACGTATATTTCGCGGACGGACCGCGTCCGCGAAATAATACCAGTACCACTCATCCTGATGAAGGGCCCCCGATGGGCTCGAAACTAGTCGGTGCCGACACCGGACGTATATACGTGAGTGTTTAGCCGTGTTTATATATCAGTTTAGTATAATGTCTCACGAAAGTTTGAATAACTCTATTATTTCATCTAAACTTCACATTTATAATATCTTAATAAAACAATCTTTTTGATAATAAAAATGTCTTTTTATTACATCGTTGCTAAAAGCTTCTATTATCTTGTTAGGATTTTTTCCTTTAGAAATCAGCAGTAAACAAATCATAATAAATTTGCAAAAAGGATACTCGTTTATGGAATTCGTCGAATCAGTAACAATTCTTTTAGGTTACTTTTACGGATATTTGCGTTACGCGCTTCCAAAACCTTGGTTACCGTTTGACCTTAATGATAGCCATTTTTGTGACGAAATTTCATTTTTCTTTTGTCCATTTAAAAGATTTGGAGGCGCTTTTACCCTAGTTTATTACTAACTGTCGCCTGTGACTCTGAACGCGCGGAATTAAAAAAATATTTAAATAGTAAATTAAGTTTTTTTATGCTGCGCGTATAAAAAAAACAAAGGATATGTTTTACATCTATGCCAAATTTCAGTGACATCAATGCAGCCGTTCTGGAGATACCTTCTAATAAACGTGTATATCTAAACATTCGAATTTATAATATTAGTAAGTTAAATAAAAAGCAGCTCTTCAAGGCATAAATTCGAAAAAAAATTAATAAATAGTATCCTATGTCCGTCGTCTGGCTCTAAGCTACCTCCTCACTAATTTTCAGCCCTATCAGTAAAGCCGTTCTTGACTTATAAATAGTGTAACTAACACGACTTTCTTTTATATATAGATAAAGATAAACGACCACTTTTTGCTTGTTTTAAATGTATCCGAATGTTTCAAGCCTACCTTTGTTTTACTTCAAAATAGAAACTGTTTATTTTGTCTGCGCCGTGTTAAAGTGGGACGATACCGATCAACTAATATTTATTTAAAAGGCAGCCACTTCGCTTGATTGTGGCTGTGGCGTTGTTTATATTTATTTTTAAGGTTTACAAATTTGTTTTTTAGGCCTAGGTCTTATTAAAATGAGGTAGCTCTTTTAAGATAAGGTAAATGTAGACTGTAATCTAGTTTACTTTGACATTCAACCATGAAATGTAGGATAATAAATGTTGTATATTTATTTTAAATTACAGTTAGTTTAGTTTAAAGTGCGCCGGTGGCTCAGGGGTTAAGCACTTGACTTGCAATCTGCAGGCCCTGGGTTCGAATCCCGCCATATACCAATGTGTTTGTCGATATCCGATTTACATATGTACATTTACCCTAAGTTCTTACAGTCAAGGAAAACATCGTGATGCCTACACATATCTGAGAAGAATTCAAAGATATGTGTGAAGTCTACCAGCATTGGATCAGCGTAGTTGACTATGGCCTAGTCATCCCTAACTTATAGTGAACTGATGACGATTTTAAATTATCTTCAGAATACAGTCGCATAGACTTATCTGGCTCAGTCAAAGCGCTGATATTATGGTTCGAAGCAATTGTTGTTTAATAAATATTTATCAGTAATATGTGAATTTAATCCATTCTTACGCATAAGCTATTTCACATAATGACAAAATTTCCTCTATATCAATATAGAACGCATCATACGGACGGTCACAGTATTAGGCCCCTTGTACACAGAGCGATGTAAACCTTCGGAACCCGGCGATTTTACTCACTAAGCGACTTACGCAATTCAATGTCATAGAATGTACACAGATCGCGACGATAGTTCTATCTGTCATCGTCAAAGATAGTCGCTCGCAACCTGTTTGTCAAGATCGTGGTGAAAAATTTTCAAGATGGCGGAGCATATCTATACAGACATGTAGTCTATGCTGTGCTATACCTGAACTGGCCGAAGACTATTCAACGAATTGAGCTCGGCGGCATCCCAATCCGGTAATAATAACGAAGTAACGGCCCGACCGAGGTTCCTGAGGGAGCCCTCGAGCTTAGTTACTCTTAAACGAGGTTTAGGCTAAGTGCCATCTGCGCTCTGCCACCACAAGCCCGGTGATGCTGTAAATGCCTCCTCAAGGCAAACAGTGGTAATCATTCACAAAAAAAATCAACGTTATGTGTACGGTATACACAACGCGATTCTCGCGATACAATAATATTAGTTAAGTCAATTTACATTGCCTTGTGTACGGAGGGCTTTATAGCCTTTGTTGTTATAAATAGAATAACTCAAACATAGAAACAATCGTTGTATTTCTCATTGTGACAGCTGTATCGAGGCAATCGAGTACTCGACAACTGGAATGAATAGTATGTTATGACACGTCGCTACAGCTTTGTAGAAAATATATCTGTACTAGCTGTCGCCCGCGACTACTTCCGCGCGGAATTAAAAAAAAAAACTTTATTATGTGATCTTCCAGACAACGTTCTACATCTATGCCAAATTTCATCAAGATTCGTTCAGGCGTTTCAGAGATACCTTCAAACAAACATTCATCCATCTAAACATTCGCATTTATAATATTAGTAAGATTTGTATTATACGTATGGATCTTTTTATTTATAGACAAAGAGTTTCAACGTCAACTGTCTATCCGACTCTACGTGGGGACGGATCAACTTTTTATTCTTTAGTAATTCAATCATCATCTATTCTTATCATATCTCTTTTCACAAATAAATTAAATTATTTTTTTATGTTACAGTTAAAGCGGAACTTACTAATATTATAAATGCGAAAGGTTAGATGGACGTATGTTTGATGGTATCTCCGGGACGGATCAACGGCTCTCGATGAAATTTGGCACTCATAGAGCATAAGCTACGGATTATTTTTTGTAATCCGCGTTAACGGAGGTGCGGGCGACAGCTAATACGAGTCTTTTTTTGTGATCTCAAATTGCAATAAAAATCCTACAAGCCTAGGTTTCTTTAAAAGTTACTCCCCAATAAAGACATTTTACGATGGTCTTGTTTAATCACGAATCAGCTACCTTACAAAGCAATAAAGTATCCCTTGTTACGTTTTTGTAGGAAACGAAACACTAATAAAAATGTTTCCTGAAATTGCCAACTAAGCTTACTACAAAGAGTATAAAGAAACAATTAAATGAACTTTTTACTCCATTTATTACTTTTAAATGATATGAAACATGAAGTATTATTTAATAAGGTGGAATACGAGCAAGTGGCCATTATCATCATCATCAGCTCACTATACGTCCCCACTGAGGAGCTCTGAGACTACCCTTAACCAAGGGTGATTAGGCCTTAGTCAGCCACCTCAAAGGCCGGCAACGCATCTGCGGTTCCTCTCGTATTGCTGATGTCCATGGGCGTCGTTGAACACCTCGGTGTTCCCGCTGCTCGTTTGCCCCCTTCTGTTATAAAAAAAACCACGCTGGCTCAGTGCGGGATGACTTCACACACATCTTTGAATTTCTTCGCAGATATGCAGGTTGCATCATGATAACTTTCGTTGTAAGCGCGTGGGATAAATTTGTATCTTCTTCGCCGTTACAGTCTTTTCAGTCTGGTCGTGGTCATCAAGTATCAGTGACCCGCTTTACCAGGCGCCGCCACTCCTCCGTAGTCGTTGCCTTTTTAGTACATTCGTCATCATGTCTACATGTATAAAAATATGTAAATCGATAAGTACATGGCGGGATTCGAAACCAGAACTTGCAATGTTGTCAACTGCTTAACCCCTGAGCCAAATAGATAAATAAAGAATTAAAAAATATAAGTATACTAGCGGACCCGACAGACGTTGTCCTGTCTACACGTCTTTAATTCGAATATTATTTAAAATTTGACACTGCGATGGTAGCGCCGTCTGTCGGATCCAATGTAAAACATTACAAAATCAACAACTACTAATAAATTAAAAATTAATTAAAAAAACATTGTCCAGCGGACAAAATTGTGAATCTAAACCATTCCCAGATCCCCTTGAACAAACACAAAAAATTTCATCAAAATCGGTCCAGTCGTTTGAGAGAAGTTCAGTGACATACACACTCACACAAGAATTATATATATAAAGATTATAATTGCTTTTATCGAACAAATTATTAAATAACTGTTAAAAATAAAACATATATCAAACTAGTTTCTGCTACGTCCAAAGAACGTACTACATATTACAAAAATTTAATCACAAAATTGAAAAAGTTTCTCCATTTGTGCAACTACAATTAAAATATATCACTTTGTATTTTAAATTGCGAACATTTCCCGACTGTAATAAATGTAACAATGTTCCACCCTCAGTTTCTGAAATCAATTGGGTTATTACCATTTTTTGGTGTCAAGAGGGAGGTGGGAAGACAGGTTGATGTGGCATTTGACCCACTAAAACCCTTTTGGTGACCAAAGTCAAGTGCAATAGAAGACAGTTCCGGGATGTCCAAGAAACGTACCGAAACCCTCATCATTTATCTCCAAGAGTGGCAGAATTCTGTCTGTGGATTCTCACTTTACCCGCAAAATAGGACCGTCTTCCCCGGATCGTTTCAATAAAAGGCCCCCAATAGGCACTCAGAGCCCCTAGGTTATTACCCTAGACCTTAGGGTAGGCTCCGAGCCCCTCGGTGGGGACGTATAGCTGATGATGATGGACGGAGTCGAGGGCGACAGTTAGTATGGAAATGTATACCGTCTACACTTTACGATCCACTTAAAGAAAATGAGACAATTTCGTATATAATTTGTTGCTTTTAAGAACACCACAGTGTGGTGAATGCATTTGAATATAGGCCAGCTTTATGTGTCGTCGTAAAAGAAACGGTCGCTGGAATCGCTAAATTTGTTTGGCAAATGTTTTACCGTAACCGTATCAGCGGAGCTTGCGTGAAATTTCGTTTTGTGACCGCGTCACATGATTCATTTCTGTACCAAGATTTATTACTTATCGGTTTAACGATTGTCGTTTTGTTTGGGAAAACTCACACAAATATTAGTTATTATTTTAGAATTTAAACTATAATATGTACTTTTTTGTTTTTTTTTAATGTACTTTAGTGATTTTTATTCATATAGACATAAGATTTAAAAAAATAAAATATTAAAAAAAGAATAATTACCTAAAATATATTATTAAAAGAGGTCCCTTTAGTCAAGGTTCCGAAGATACTGGCAGCGTTCCCCCTTTGAATAGCTAAACTAATTCTTTGACCGAGGTAGCTGCCAGCTCTTCGGACCCCTGTGATGTCGATTGCCTTTTTTGAAATTTCCTTAAAAAGCCTCATTACTTATTGATTTTATAATTGTAGTCAGGAAAATCCTTTAAATATTTATTTAGGCATGAATCCAACTACATTTTTTTAGAGCTAATTGTGCGATTCCGTTACCAAGTCAAGTGTCAGATTGATTAGTGAGGGGACATAAACGTTGACATTTTAATAAGGATAGTGTTGCGATACACCGGCACAGTCTTGGATTATCTTCCTAATACTATGGAGTTAATTCGTATATTTTAAATAATTTTAAGGTCGATAATTTTGTATTTCTCAAAAACCGTCTAACTTTAATCTAACTTATAAAGTCTTAAAATACCAGAAAATTACCTACATTATCAATTTAAAACCAGGTCAGTCGTAACAAAATTTAGGGTAGATTCAACAAGGTTGCTCCACATTATCGTGCCAAGGGAGCGAGTAAGAAGGCGCGGGTAGGCGGTAGGCGCCCAGACATTGTGGCGCCTTTGCTCCGACCATAATCGTGAAACGCACATTAAATCCTAATGGTGTGAGAACAGTCGAGATTTTAGGCTTACAAAAGCGAATTCAAATCCGACAAGACATTATTTAGTACTGACTTTTGAGCGCATTTGCTAGAAAATCAATGGTATTCGTAATAACATCTTACTAATATTATAAACGGGAATGTTTAGATGGATGTTTGTTTGAAGGTACGAGAATGGCTGTATGGATCTCGCTGAAATTTGGTATACATGTAGAACATAGTCTGGAAGAACATAGGCTACTAATTAAGCTTTTTTTAATGTCGCGCAGATGGAGTCGCGGGCGAAAGCTACTTGTTAAAAAAATGTTTAAGTATAATAGTAAGTATTTTTATTAGGATTTATTATCTTTTCAACTATTGCACTACCAAAAGCTTTGAATCTTTTCGTATACATCTCATTCTTTTGTATAAAAGGTCATATATTACAGTAATTCTCGGTAAAGTCCAAAGATTAATGGCGCTCTATTTGTTAAAAGTATATCGCATGCCTTCACTACGAAATTTCACTCAGGCTTACTGGAAAATTGTAAGAAAAGAAAAATAGAAATATTGCTTTACTCAATTTCAGCACTCAGAGTCATATGGATACTAAGAGATTATTTAAATAAGCATCTAATAAAATTATAATTTTATATGCATGTTCAGTGGGTCTGGGAATCGGCTACTATCTGTTTTTAACCCGGCGCTGATAGAGTCGCGGGCAACAGATAATTTGGATATAATAAAACACTTAAAAAGTATATTTTATCTTATTCTAGTATTACCTTAAAACCTGTTTGCAGTATGAAAGTATTAAAAATATCTAGAGAATTTATTTTTAACAAATTAGTTTCTGCTAAATTCAGTAATTAAGTCTAACTCTAAGCTTTAAACGACGCCTTATTAAGTTTCATAATCAGCTAACTATACGTCCCCACCAAGGGGCTCGGAGCCTACCCTAAGCCAAGGGTAGGCTCCTCATATAGTCAACCTCGCTGGCCCAGTGCTGGTTGGTTGACTTCACACATGTCTTTGAATTTCTTCTTAGATATGTGCAGGTTGCATCACGATGTTTTCCTTCACCGTAGGAACGTCGGATAAATGTACATATGTAAATCGGAAATCGAAAACCACATTGGTACATGACGGGATTCGAACTCAGGACCAGGATTGCAAGTCAAGTGCTTGACCCCTGAGCCACCAACGCTCCTCCTATTAAGAATAGAATATTTAAAAATAAAATAGAATGTGTGAAATGATATAGTTATATATAAAAATGTAATAAAGAGGACTATATTGCGAAGAGAAATAAGGAAAATAGAACGTATGCAGGATTTTGTGTGACTTCCACGAGGCCGCAATATGCAGCGGGTTTTGCTGAAAATAGCTTTGTCTTTGGACTCGGCTTTACAACATTCATATGAGATTTAACTTACGAAATACGTTGGAATACGTTTTATTTATATAAAATCCTACATTTTGAAATATTAATTTAGATATTTTAATTGAGTTACGCCCGATTTTAGCAACCAGCTCTTAAAGTATTCTTAGCAAGGTTTCTTTCGCTATAGGTCTCCCTAAATGTTAAGAAAAATTATTAACTTAAGTGAGATAAAACATTGGTAACAACAAAATTCTTATAAGGGCCGTCTAATTGATGTTTAATGGAACTTAAAATTTAAGAGATGGTTGTTAAAATCGCTATTAGTCTTTCTATCGCTTCGCTATCTTTTATACCAGATCTAGACTGATATTTTCATAGGGGGAATAATTGTTGTTAATAAGGCTACTAATTATGTTTTTTTATTTCCGCGCGGATAGACTCGCGGGCGACAGCTAGTTAACAATTATTTTAATATGAAATGAACATTTATCTTGCAATTTCAATTGACGTTGAGAGTTGACCACATTGATGTAATAAAACGATTCCAATTCCACCAAAGCGTTTAACTTCACTCTGATATATTTTTTGCGGGATATATTGAACTTTGAGTGTTCATATTCGGGAATATATTAAGCTCTGGTTTTTACTATTTGATTTTCCACTGCGAATAATGGATAAAGTTTTTTGAAAGGAAATATAGATTTGCTACATGTCGCCTGCGACGCCGTTTGCTAGTTATTAAAATAAACGAAATGACCATGTGTTCTTCTAGACTATGTCCCACATTTATACCAAATATCAGCGAGATTCATGGAGTCGGTCTAGAGATATCTTCTGACAACCATTCGTATTTTAATACTAGTAAGATATAATAAGAAAGTTTTGACGATACTTCAAAATTTACAATTGAAAGCATGAATTAAGATCTCATTATAAATATATAAGATGAAATAAAATAAGAAGATAAAAGAGGCATAAGTTTGTTGATTCTTTTTAAAAAGTAGTAAAAGTAGTATTTATATAAAACTATCTGTCGCCCGCGACGCGAAAAAATGAATAAATTGTATCCTATGTCCGTCTCCTGACTCTAAGCTACCTCCTCACCAATTTTTAGCCATATAAGTAAAGCCGTTCTTGAGTTATAAATAGTGTAACTAGCACCTTTTTCTTTTATATATATAGATGTATATTTACTGATGCGTACTACATTCACAAACACTTTGACAAACTGTTTCATGTTAATTGAACAAATAAAATGCTACATTGAACAACTTTCGCTCTATTTATTTTGTTTACTTTAAATTTGCACAATTTATTTCATTGAAACCAATTGATTGATAAATACGTTATTTTTAAAACAAATGAATAATGTTGTCGGAAACCTGTGCTAACACAAGAGAGTAAGTTAGATAGATAGTAAGAGTAAATTAAACGCTTATCTTACATCTTTTATATATATATTATTAGTAGTAGTATTAGTAGATTCCAATTATATATATATAGATATATGTAATTGAAATCTCGGAATCGGCTCCAACGATTTTCATAAAATTTAGTATATAGAGGGTTTCGGGGGCGATAAATCGATCTAGCTAGTAATCATTTTTAGAAAATATCATTTTATTCGTGTTTTGTCGATAATCAACTTAAACATAAACTTAACTTTTTCTATCGGTAAAATCGAAAAATATTATTCATATTTCATCATTTTATTAGTAATTCGTACTTAAATATAATTTCCAAAAAACACAATTTAAAAAAAAATATAATACCAAACAAAGCTCGGTCATCCAGGTACTTATCTTAATTTGAAATAATATCATTAAGTTCTTAACATTATATAAAATATGCAACAAAAATTTTGTCGGCTCTTGCTTAAAGTGAGCTGAGATTTATACAACTTATTTCATTAACAAGAAAGAATAAACGAGAAAAAAATGAATTAAAACGGATTTAATGCTCCTTGCGTAAAGTTCTTTATGAAAGTAGGGCTTTAAGTTTGGTTTATTACTTTTACTAGACTCTATATTTATATATCTTTATATATAAAAGAAAGTTGTGTTAGTTACACTATTTATAACTCAAGAACGGCTTTACCTACACCGACGCTCCGGCATTATGTAAACTAGGCATAAATGTATAATTTTGAATTTTGATGCATTTTCAATTTTAATCAGAGTATTTCAGTTTACATTTGTGAAGTGTCTACAATGTTAGTTTTTAGTATTGACTTGATATTTGAGTTTTAGATTTATTACAGCGTTTCAAGGATAAGTTTTATCTTTGGTTGAACTTTCTTGATCTCAGTCTGAGGGTTTAAGTCGCGCTGCTAAGCCAAATACTTCAAAACTTTATTTCGAATCTTGTCTTACCTTTCGATCTTGTATTTGTTATCTTTGATTACACTTCTTGTTAGTTTTTGCGCTTTAAATCATTGGACAATTCCAAGATTTAAAGTTGTCGTAATATAATTTATCTACATCAAAACTTTTTTCAAAATAACTTTGTGATTTATTAAAAAACATAAATATATTCTGATTCGTCTTATGATAAATTTATTTTTATTTACATTGATTAATTTTATTTTTTAAACATCAATTTATTCAATATATCAAATTAAACTTGCAAAGTAAATGTAAAAGCTCTAAAAGTTTATTAAAAATCTTTTCATATTTAAATCAAATTAAATTAATAAATTTAAGTATGAAATATCTTTAAGGGATTTAAATGTATAAAAATGAGTAATTCTTATTTTGTACACCGTCTACAGCAGTGCCCTCTAGCGGATGTAACAAGCACATACTTTTGTACGAGGCGCTTTATTTTTAAAGGTAAACTATCTTAATTTAAATGTGGATTGTCAATTATAATTTATTAAACACCATTACCTTATAACCAATATTTTCAGAAAGAAATCAAAGCTTATACAAAATCCTAACGTAAAGAGTTGAGTGAATGGAGGTTTGTTTTTGCGCTCATCTGCTGAGTATTAAAGGATAAGCCACGATATTATGTCGGGGGACCTAAAGAGGGACACGTACGTTTTATCTAAAAACGACGCCTTTAGAACGCCTGATCGCAATTATGATAACGTTAGTATGGTTGTTGTTGAAAGGGAACTCTAAATAGTTCGTTTGAATGCCTCCATTCCGATTTATGTCAGACTTTATGAGAGGTTGCTAGTTGTAATGTTAAGTTTTATTTATTGATAACTGACGAAATCTTACTTTATACAAATATTGTAAGTCCCAATGTTTCGATGGATGGATGTTTGTTTGAAGGTATCTCCAAAACGGCTGAACGGATCCGGTTGATATTTGGTAATAATGTCGAACGTAGTCTGGAAGACAACAAAGATTATTTATTAAGTTTTTGTTTAATTCGACGCGCAAGGAATCCCGGACGACACCTAGTAATATTATAAATGTGAACGAACTCTCATCCGGAAAGTCCACTTCCACTTGCCATCCTTTCCTTATAAGAAAAAGGGTGGGAAGGTAAAGAGGACAAAATTAGGCCTCCGGGACGCACACTCATCAGACGAAACGCGGAATTGCTTCCACTTCACTCCTGTTATCTGTGTTTTCGTGGTATTTCACCGGGCGAGCCGGGCCAATACGTGCGAAGATGTTAAAGCGGGCTCTACCACTGTTAAATATATGGTACACATACATATATGTTCTTATTTCTATTGTCTACCACTGTTATATATCTAATTTTATTAAATCAGTTTCCTATATCTTAGAATTAGTATAACGAGAATAAATAATATTGAGCCTCAGGGTTCCCCTGTTATTTACGGCGTAATGAGCTGAACTGAACTTAATTCCCTTTGGCACGATAACAAAACATTGGAGATTAATTAGGCTTTGTTATAGACAGTTGTTATGTTCTTTCCTTAACAAAGAAATACAAGAAATAAGTATTAATATTCTAATTAATTATGTAATTTAAAAATACTTTTGAAAGAGAAAATCGAAAGTTACTTCTTATTAGGTGTCGCCTATGTGTTCTTTCAGACTATGTTCTACATCTAAGCCAAATTTCCGCGAGATCCATGCTACCGGTCTGGATTTACTTTCAAATAAACATCCATCCGTCCATCCAAACATTCGCATTTATAATATTAGTAAGATATAACAGTGAATAGTAATAGACGATGGCGCTTAGGCTCGTACTTAGGTACTCGGACTATCTTTGCCGTTTAGGCTTTTAAAGCGAGCCGAAATTGCCAAGCAAAGTTTGATATAAGTTTATCGATTAGGTTTGTTCTACAGAACCGTTCAGTAAAGAGGTTTAGTACGCGAAGCTTAATTATGAGACAAATTCTACGTCCCTTATTATTCGCTACTGGCGTTACGTCCGCAGTAGGACTGTTAAATCTTTATAATAAGTTATTGTCTTTTGTATAAGATTAAGTTATGAATATAAACAAGGTAATAATATTTTATATCTTAAGTCTTTGGCATGCCAGCCAAATACGAAAGGATTTCACTCCGTACTTTGGCACAACAAATGGGATACGATCCAAAAAATGGCGGTAAGTACATTTGTGTTTTTATTTAATTGCATTAATTGCTCTACTTCTTCCCCGACTAAAAGGAGCGGGACCGTAGGTTTTCACTGCCAAATCACCTGGATATTTTTTTGGGGAATATAGTGGATGGAACAGTACGAGCGATAATGTAGGAACATTTGGAAAAGAATTACATTTAAAAATAAAATTAAATATAAGAAATAACTTTATCATGTATTCCCTATGGGCCGGGGACTGGTGTCTAAACTAGTGTGATGGATCCGCAGACAAAAAAAAAATAATTAAGTGAAAGGGCGAAAAGGAACAATTAGCACACAAGAGAAGGAATACATATTTTAAAAACATTTTAAAATGATAAAAGAAGAAACACTTATAATGTTGTAAATTTAAAAATTTAAAATTATGAATAAAAAACGTTTGTAAAGAGGTCCTTTTGTATCAGGCAACAGAAAAGAATGGAGAAAAATGTCCGGCTTTTGTTAGGCTTTTTACCTATATTAGTATTGAAACAAAATCTTCACTAAGGGTGTCCAACCTTTCTACTAAAAAGTCCGGCCAAACTAGCTCGTCTGTCCGGCTATTTTTGGCGACCTGGCAAACCTATGTACTACAATCAAACAACAAATATCATCCGGTAAACTGACAATGAATTTACAATGCAGTTAACTAGAAGTTAATTTATCCAACGCAATCAGTGTTGCGTAAACATCACTATTCGAGCTGCAAATTTAATCAATATTAAATTGTTACGAATATTAGTTTGTGCAAACCAATTTTACAATTCTGGTTAGTCTGTTATTGCATACTGGTATCATTTATTACGTAGTTGTAAATTTTGTCCCGAAATTCAACGATAAACGAAAAGAGTTGGATTTTTTTTAGTATTTTCCGTGCTCATTTATCGGTCTGGGTATACACCAGTATCGGCTTACCTTTGAATTTTGGGACACGCCGTATAAACGGTTAAACTCTCAAGTATTTGTCTATTGTCGGCTAGTTTCGTGCACTTCGGACTCGCGTCTCTGAGTAGGCTACGGGGACTATAGTCCGTGTGTTTAGACGTTTATATATTTTTAAATGAGATAATTTAAACTACTATAAAGATGTTCATAAAGATCCGAAGGCAACCTAAGTCATATAATATTTAGAAGGACAATTTCGGATATTAAACGAATAGTTCAAGGTCAACTGGGATGTACGATACGTTTGTATTTTCACATTAAATGGCCAAAAAAAACCGAACTGTTTATTTGTTTGTTTTTGAATATTTAATTATAGTGTAAAAGTACAAAATATATATTATTTTTTATGTCTGAAAAACTTAATAAGTAACTTAATATTTGGACTCACTTTAGTAACTTAGAAGTTTATTTGACAAGATAAGTATGAATCTAGAAAATACTATTTCAACCGAAGGGTCTTTTATTGTATAGATTTAATAAAAACCAAGTCTAATGAAAACGTTACGAGAAACTTTTACTGCCCTTAGAGCAAAGTAATGAATTTCTACAAAGATTTATTACTTCTCAACGTGTCTCTTTAGGTTTATATTAAAAATATTCATTTTTTTCTTTTTTTTTATATTTTTAAATATCTGTAACAATTAAATCTAATATTATAAATGCGAATAATCGAACAGATGCATGTATGTTTGGCAGTATGGAATGACTGTGTGAAAGAGGATATGCGTAAGAAGGGTGCAGACTCGTATATGACGGCTGATAGAGATGTATGGAGGAGTAGTACTTTTTTTTTCAGAGGGGAATGCTTTATGCATACTCCGCGCCCCGGGGGGGACGCGGTAGTTATGTGGGATTCTCCTCCATAGCGGAGGCATACCCACTAAACCCCTCTGTTCCTCCAACGCATTGGGACGGGACCATGGGCACGCTTTCGCTCTCGTCCGCGGCCATGGAGGAGTAGTACTTACTGTGCCGACCCTCGATAGGGATAAGGGCAGCTTGATGATGATGTGTGATATGATGTATTAGTGTGATGGCAATAAATAAGTTTTATTTATTTATTTATTTAAAAACTATTGGAAAGTACAAACGAATGGAGATTGATTATTGACTTCGACCATTAGAAGTTTAATTATTATGGTTTAAATATTTATCCTATTTAACATGTAACGTTTCAGTTCAAGTTTTGTCGTCTCAGTTTGGCTGCGACTCACGTTTCGTTAACTCGAAACTTTGCGAATCAGACCAATTTTGGCAAAGCACATGAATGGATATCATGAAAATAATAATTAAAGTTGCATAATAGTTTTTGTATATCTTACTAATATTACAAATTTGAATGTTTAGATGGATGGAACATAGTCTGGAAGAACACATAAGGTATTAAGTCCGCGCGGACGGAGACACGGGCCACAGCTAGTTTAATATAAACGGACATTTTCGTTAATAAGTCGCGACAAAACTTAACAATTATAAATTAGACTCATCCATTAATTTCTAACTATGTAATTTGTCTGTCAAATATATAATATGTTGTCTACAACGTTTTAGACTAATATGTTAGACGAATTAGTTTTTTGACTTTTAAACAACATAATTTCATAGAAAAATTATTATCTGCAGGGCATTAACCTTATATTCTTTTTTACTTATATTATAAATGCGAATGTCTGGATGGATGGATGTTTGATAGAAAGTAAAAGATCTTAATGTAATTAGAACATAGTCTAGAACAGTGGTTCCCAAACTTATTTTGTCTACTTGAGAAAAAATATTTTTTAGCGCCCCCATATTTTCACATATTTAAAAACCACTATAATTTTAAATTAAATTAATTAACTATTGTGACCTATATATGTATATTAACGGAGAATTCTAAACGAAACTTTTACTATAACCCGCAACTTGAGACCTGCAGCGCCCACAAGGGGACGTTATCGCCCACTTTGGGAAAGACTAGTCTAGAAGAACACATAAAGCTCTTATTAAGTTTTTTTTTAATTAAGCGCGGATGAAGTCGCAGGCGACAGCTATAATGTTATAAATGCGAAAGTTTGGATGGATGTATGTAAGAAGGTATCTCTATCAAAGAAGACATAGACTACTATTTTTTTTAATAACGCGCGAACGGAGTCGTAGACAGCTAGCATTTTTTATAAAGGAAAAATATTGAAGTTTATTTTGAAAGTAATTTCGCGTTTCACGTTAAGTGGGGGAACGTGAAAATATACTGGAACAGTGCAGCCGACGATAAGCCGGCTATTTAACGTAATATCTCCGACACTCACGGTTATTTCACATGCCAGCGCCTCGGATAGAGATTATTTTGTACTTTGAATATTCTTCATTCATTTAATATACGTAGGCCTTTTATAATAATTCCTTTGTTTTAACATGTAAAATTAAATCTTAATAATATTATAAATGCGAATGTTTGAATGTGTCTGAAAGGCTGCATGAATCTTACTGAAATTTGGCATGTATGGAGTACATAGTCGGGAAAAACACATAGGCAATTAATTAAGTTTTTTTTTCTCTTGTCTGTAATTATTTATCTCTGTGTAAAATTTTATTAAGATCCATTTTATCGTTCTGGAGTTATTTTTAGAAAACATCCATACATTTTCATTTAAAATAAGATACTGTTTAACTAAACAGATTCTTTAAAACTTAGTTTAGCTTTTTTTTTGGGGCAATACAGTAAAAATGTACATTTTAAAGTTAGAAAATATTTAATGAATCTCCAAACGTTTACGTTTTAATTATAAAGCTCCGGTATTTCAGTTTGAGCAAATTAACCAATAAGTCATCGATTTTAACAAGGTCCGACCTCGCTTTGAGCTTAATTACTGCTATTGCGAGAGACAAAAGGATGAGTTATGTACATGAAATAGATAAAGAATTTTGTCGATTTTTCAACGTTTATTTAATTTTAATGTATTATACATTGTTATTTTAAGTCAAAAGTTGTCACTTGAATTTGTACTTTTACAGTGAAGGTTCACTGTAAAAATTGTTTTGTAAAATTCTGTTACTTATTTTTTCTGATAAACATCTTACTAATATTATAAATGTGAATGTTTAGATGGATGGATGTTTGTTTAAAGGTATATCCAGAACAACGGAACAGATCTCGATGAAATTTAGCATACATATAAATCATAGTCTGGAAGAACACATACGCTACTAATTATGTTTTAATTCCGCGCGGACGGAGTCGCGGGCGTTCGCTTATATATTTATAAGTGTTTTTGTAGTGGAACTTTAATTTTTGATTACACAAGAACAATTATTAGATTAAATAGAAATTAATGCAAACCAAATTCATTTATTAATATCGAGAATGGAGATTATTAAGAGTTTAATAATATTATACCAAACTTGAAACATAAAAGACACTCTACTCAAGATACAAGTATACTTTTAAAAGTGCGATCACATCAAGACACGACAGTTGCACAAATTGCCCACTAGAGGGCGACTTGCTTATTCTTACTTTATCGTTTGTTACTTGGAAAGTTTGCCCTTAGATGCTATAAAGCCACTTCGTATTAAGGGAGCCCGATTGTATTAATAAATTTAGTTACATTCTAAATTTAAGTAATATAAAACAATTAATTCTAAAAGATCAATAAACTCGATCCATTATACCATTGCGACTCTCTGGGAAATTGAATCACACATAAAAAATGACAAGCGCACACGTTAACAACTATCCTATATAACCTTACTGAGTTCATCATCATTAGCTCTCTATACATCCACACTGAGGATTTCAGTGCCTACCTTAAGTATGGAATGACTAGGCCATAGTCAATGCTGGCCCAGAGCGGTTTGACTTCACACATTTTTGAATTTCTTGAATTTTTGCAGTTTGAATCATGATTTTTTTATTAACCGTAAGAACGTCCGTTTTGTCTGATGAGTGTCCGTCCCTAATTTAGTCCTCTTTCCCTTCCCACCCTTTTTCTTATAAGGAAAGGATGGGAAGTGGAAGTGGACTTTCCGAATGCATGGAAAGGGAAAATATTTTCTTTCTGTGCATCCTTTCCTCCGTTGATTAAAGGTAGGCAACGCATATGCAATTGCGTATGTGTATGGGCAACAGTCACTTCGCTATTTCAGCGATCAGGTGGCCGCTCGCTCGTTTGCCACCTTATGATATAAAAAGGGATTGAACACAGAACCTGCAGAGTACAAGTCAAGTGCTTAACGATTACGGGTCTCCGACGCTCTCGAGCTTCTTTTCCTTAGTTGTCTGGGTGGAATTAATGCAATATATTTTGGGAAAGTCAAAGCTTACACGATAGGTTAATTAACAGGTGACAGATCTAGCTGCCAGTTGAACTGGGAATTCCAATTTCGTGTTGGGTCACTGTTTGTGTAACGCCTGTACAAGTTTGCTGGTCCGTGCGAACTGAATTTACGCTTTCTAATCAATTGTTTGTTCACCATTCGTTTATGTCCGTAAATTCGTATTTTTACATGTTTTAACGTTTATTGGAAAAAAATAAGTGCTAATTTTATTCTATAGAAATAAAGTTTTAAGAAAGAAATCTTACAAATGTTATAAATGCGAAAGTTTGGATGTATGGATAGATGGGTGGGTGGATGATTGTTGGAAGGTATCTTGATGGATTGGATGAAATTTCACGAAGATGTAGAACTTAATCTGGAAGAACACGTATAAGCTACTTTATATTTTTTTTAATTCCACGAGGAAGGAGTCGCGGGTGACAGCTATATTTCTTAATTTAGATTTAGATATGATTTGTGAACGTTACAATTCTGTTCTTAATATTAATACAAGCATTTTGGTCGACTGATTTGTATCCTAAATAAATTTGGGATGCTTCTATGATTAAAATAGCGTACAATTTATCCGCTTACGTAGACATTGTAAACATTGCATATTTCACTACAAACACGCTAAAGTAAACAATAACAATGCCGTTACACAGCTCCCTTTGATTATAGAGAAATGGACTAGGCAATTTCCGCGGTGGACGAGGTAAAGATGACATATTAGATGTGCAAATAATTATAAACTAACCTAACAATGACAGACCGACAATTTTTTAAATCAGTAGCTAAGGGGTTAATATCTAAAAAGTGTCTTATGATCCTTGTCGTACTGTAGATGTCTTCTTAATAATTTTCTATGCATAAAAGCCTTGACGGAATTTTTGATAAAACAAACCACGATAATGTCTTTATGAACGCGAACTGACTAAAAAATAAGCCTAAAAAATGAGTACACAAACAAGCATGTGTAGACCTTACTGTATGTTTGATGTAATTGACGCTTGACAGGTCTTGTCTCTTAAAAGTCAAAGTTTAGAACCTTTCAACGTGTTATGAAATCCTTTGAGACAATGTTACCGGTCTTTGTTAACGATCAAATTTTGCTGAATTTAGTGAAAATGAATAGAAACCATACAGTGTTGGGTATATAAGCGAACCTAACAATTGACAGTGTGACGATATTTTACGAGTATGTATTAAATAAAGTATATAGGTAAGTATAATTTTATTAACTTTAAATCAATTTAAATTACAGTTAATACATAGTAAGTCATCTGAAATTTGATATTAATTTAAGACTAGCTTTCGCTCGCGACTTCGTTTGCGTGGAATTAAAGAAATTTAATAAGTAGTGTGTTCTTTCAGACTATGTTCTACGTCAATGCCAACTTCATAGGGATCGGACGGAATGTTTCGGAGATACCTTCAAACATCCATCCATCCATCCAAAAATTCGCATTTATAATATTAGTTATATTAAATTATATATGGCTAGTCTTTTAAAAACTATACCAATGTTGCTAATACAACCGTTTTGATATTGTGCGTTGTAGCCTGTTTTTTTTTTCTCCTAATTTTATCACGATAGTTTAGTACTAGATTAAAATTATATAAAACCTTTAAAATTTTCGCTTTTCACTGTTTGTTTGTGTAATTTTATAAAAATAAAGAAATGAGGAAAACATTTTAGTTACATCTATAGCCGTTTTAAGAACACAATCTGCTTTAAGCACGAAATATCACGTGGATTTTATCATTCGTTTTGCTTCGTTAGTTGAAGATGTTGCTGTTTGGAAATAGGTCGAGCGGCCGCCGACCCACCCAACATTATGTGTTTAAAATTTTCGGACAGACCTAAATTATTTAAATATAGCTTTTGTTAGCAAAATTAATTTAAAACATAGAATATAAAACTTAATAATTTTAATTAAACATGCTCTAATTACAAGTGATTTCTTCAAAAAAATGTCTAAAAGCTATTTTTTTGAAAAACATGACACTGGAGTTATAAAATGGCTCTTTTAAAAAATCTAATTTTTTACCTTACTGCACTATCCATAAGAGCCGTATCAATACATGTCATACGTCCAAATTTTCTTCGTCCTTTATTATATTGAGTTTGAAGAAGTATAGCAAAGTACAATTTCATAATCTTAACATTTTGTTACAAACTAGTTGTCGCCCGCGACTCCGTCCGCGCGGTATTAAAAATAAACTTAATAAGTAGCGTATGTGCTACATCTATGCCAAAATTCAATGAGCAATGCAGTCGTTTAAACACCTTCAAACAAACATCCATCCATCTAAACATTCGCATTTATAATATTAGTGAGATGTGTGTAATATTTGAGCTTAGTTCTCACATAAATACATGTCATCGGGTCCCCAGGGCATAGTATCATGTAGGAAACTATTCCGTGCCCGCGCTAGCAGCTGTTCAAGAACTGGGATTTCTCAGACGAAATTTAGGAACGTATATCAGCATAGTTCGTCATAACTTCCACTGACAATGGCCGTTAAACGCTACGGAACTTTACAACTAATATATTGTCGTTTTACATGAATATCAAAAGTAGATGCGTATATCTACATATTTATTTTTACTAAAATGTCAATTTTACTAATAATATAAACTCGAAAGTTTGGGTGTATGGATGTTAGGAGGTATCTCCAGAATGATTGTATGGATCTCGCTGAAAGCCATTTATATAGAACATCTATAACAGATAGTTTAAGATTCAGTTTTTTTGTCATTTCCACGCGGGTGAAGTCGCGGGCGATACCTAGTTACTAACATAAATTCGAATGTTTGGATGCATGGATTGATTCATAATGCATGTTTGTTAGAAGGTACCTTCAGATCGGCTACATGGATCGAGCTGAAAATCATAGATGTACAACATAGTCTGGAAGAACCTATAGCCTTATAAGCTTTTTTCATTCGTACGTTCGGACGTAGTCGCGGGCGACAGCTAGTGTCAATTGAAATATTTTCAAATTAAGGACAGCGCCATCTAGTTTAAATTTCATTATACTACAGCATTGATTTAATTACAATTAGAAACAAAAGAAAGTGGAACAAAGAGATGATAAGGCTCAGATAGTCTGAAACAAGATTAGACGTCTTTTGAAAAACTCCAAACATTTTGTTAGTCAAGCTGTTATCAGATTAAGTAAGAGGATGACCGCATTTGTATTTCGTGCGTCGACCATCAATTCCGTTGTTTCGTTTTGTTGCAGATTAATCTTCTCGTTCTCTCTGAAGATAATGCGATTTGTGGATTTCGAGGCTGGATATTTCACGCTTTGTGTATACTTCGATAAACTTTACTATGTCAGAACTAATGTTTGTCAAACAAATAAGATAAGAAAATTTTAAATAAATACGTAGCCACTAACAATCTTACTAATATTATAAATATGAATGTTTAGATGGATGGATGTTAGTAGGTGTTCACAACGGCTCAAATAATCTCAATGAACTTTGTCACAGACGTAGAACATAGTCTAGAAGAACACATAGACTACTAAGATTTTTTTTAATTCCGCGTGGGCGTCGTGGAAGAAAATATTATCTTACTAATACAGTTCAGATGGATCGATGTTTATTATTACTTATCTCCATAAAAAAACTAAATAGATCTTACGGAAAAGCATAAATGTAGAACGTACTTTAAAAGTACAGGCCACTAATATTTTTTTTAATTCCTCGCGAACGGAATCGCGGGCGTAAGCCATTTAAAAATAAAACAAAAACATTGCCGTGTCAGTAAATCTAAAACAGTGTAACTGGCAGGCGATACCGGTTACCGATTTAAAATAATGCAAGTCATAATTATGAAAGCGATGGAACGAACTTCCGCTATAGGTAGAGTTACATAAATGTAAAACCAATGGAGAAGGCATAATATTGAAGTAAAAGAAATCGTTATAAAATTAAACAGTATTAAAGATCGTTAAAAGAGTCACCTCGATTTCTATATATATTTTTTATCGTGGGTTTCTGAGACAAAAATTCAGCTCTGTCATTATCTTCGATGAAACAGAGATGACAATATGTTTTTAACGGAGATTTGGGTCTCAGGAACTCACGTATAATCATAAAAAAGCTCAAACTACTGAATGACATGACAACGCTGAATTAGTGAGTAACCAAAACTGTAGCTATTTTTTAACCACAGGCGCTAATTGCTAATTTAAAGGTTAAAATTATTTATAAACCTTTTCTATTATATTCAAAGCTTCGTAATTCCTTGTATCTCCTATCGGAACACCACTTCCGCCTATTACAGTGGTAGCGTTATCTACTATCGACCTCTATACATACAATTTTCGTTTAAATCATGGAATTTTATCTTTTATCTGGAAATAAGTTAATGCATATCAAGACTAGGTAAAAAAGCTTTACCAACTTTTCACTTTTGATAAGAAAATTGGACATGCTTACGGAAAATTATAAAAAATTCCGAATATTTCCAATTTTTTTTGGAAGTAAAAAAAAAATTGAGAAATGTATGATTTTTTCTTACACTTATACATAGAAATATAAACGGTTTGTCTATTACTTGCGTGGTTATTCGATTAAAATTAACGACTCTATAAAGTTTGATTTAAAATGATTAAATATTTTTTTTATAAAAATATTAGCAGATTTTTTTGTAAATTTACTAATATTTCTTTTACCATTCCAACTAAGCTCTATACTTGTGCTAGGATATGGTTTACGACAATAGTCGAATGGCGGGATTCGAACCCCCGACCTCGTGATCGGAAAACCGTATCCTTAACCATTAGGCTATTGACGCTTTAAAAATATTTATAAAATCAGCTTAAATATACTAAAAGTAAAATTTTCATAAAATTAACTATAATTCAGCGGACACATAACAAAGAGGCTTATTTAATGGATTTATTCAACTGTAAAAATTAGTAGCCAAGCTTTCAAAACATAATTAATAACTAAGCGCTTTGTTTAGACAAAAGAGCTTAAATTTTAACTAAAATTAGTCCATAGTATTGTCCTATAACATTAAGCTTAGATCTATTGATTTTGATGTTTCATTCAATTCGTATTAAATTTCCTTATGTCTTAAAAGTCAGTAGGAGTACTTTATTTTTAACTAACTATAGCCCTCCATTTCGTCCGCGCCGAATTAAAAAAAACATATTTAGAAGCATATGAGATTTCTATGAGACTATGTTCTATATTGTTAGGAAGAAAATCCGACAATATGCCGGTGTACTGGCACAACACTAGCCTTACTTAAATGTCGACGTCTATGTCCTCTCACTAATCATTCTGACACTTGACTTTGTAATGAAAGCACGTTATTAACGCTAAAGGATTAAAATTAATAAATGTTTAAAAATATGTATGCAAAATTTCATCGTGATCCATGCAGCCGTTCTGGAGATACCTTCAAATATCTATCGAAACATTCATATTTATAATATTAGTAAGAAGTAAGATATAATTAGTAGTTAATTTGTCTGTTGTGAATACAAAATTAAGGATCATACTTAAAACATAGCAATAGGCTTGTTGTTAAGTTATTGGTGATTGTTATCAAAAAAATTTGCAAAACATTTTTTCCTATAAAATTGTAATGAAGGCTATTAATTACATTTAAACATTGCAATTTTAGTTGCAAAGTAATTTGAATTTCTCAGCGAATGAATACAATTTATTTGCGGACAGCAAATGTATAATTTTCAAATGTATTCCTCACAAACGGTAGTTCTTGTTGTGTTGACTGCGCTGTGAGTTATGGTACTGTCGCGATTAGAATTTCTACATACAAATTTTGTAACAATTTCAATGTGTGGCTGTGCATGAATGTACATTACATTTACTCACGTGTAACAAATTTAATATTTATATATAAAGTCAATTCTTAATGCTAAATAACGTATCGGTGGTATTAACATAACGACCACGTCTACGACTTCGTCTACGAATACGTCTACGACTTCGTTTACGAATATGTCTACGACTTCTTCTACGAACACTACTACGAATTCGTCTACTAATAGGTCTACGAATGCATAAATGATTTCATCTACGAATATACCTATGAAAGCGTTTATGGCTAATGTTACATCTACGCCTTAGACCACATGTATACATGGAAACGTAAATCTTCAAAACTAATATTGTATACATGCGTCGCAAGTATCATGTATCATGCGCTCTGTACACATACCTACGAATCGTCCGTGGTCAGTACAGGCATAGCAACTACACGAGTAAAACGAAAAAATGTGGATTTTCTCGATCTTGAAAATCACAGCCACTCTTCCTACAGTGATCTTGACAAATAGATAGGGGGGAGAGAGATAAAAAGTCGGCAACGCGTATCTGAGTAAGTCAGCTAGCGACTAAAATCGCTGAGTCTCGAATATTACGTAGCTTTGTGTACGTAGGGAAATTTTAATTATAAGTCAAAGACATTATTCGACAACTTTATTGAGAAAAAAGGTCTATAAGCTAACATTTCGTAAGTAAGGGGCGAATTTATTTGACGACGTCATTTGTCAAAATAACAAGATTGAGGTCTAACGATCGTTGGAGAGATATGATTCGGTATTTTATCACTCTCAGCGGTTTTTATATGATCGGAATATTTTTAACGAGACAATTACTCTATCATTTTGATATATTTCTATTTTGATTGTTTACTCTTCTATTAATTTGATTTTGAATTCTAGATCTCAAAAGTTGAATTTGGATAATTTTTTTCCACTATTTTAGAATTTTTAATTGAAATTGTAATGGTTAACATTTCGATGGTTTTCATTCCTCATTGACGAGGTTTTCGCGTAATGTTTTACCTCGCACTGCCGCGATGTGGAATACTCTATCGGTATTTCTAAACAGTTACGACTTAGGGCCTTAGCCATCAAGTAAAACATACAATTTCCTTAAAGGCCGGCAACGTATCTGTGTTTCGGTGCTGAAGCGATCCGATGCTCGTTTGCCCCCTTATCGTAAAAAAATATGAGCAATACGTACGTAGTAAAACAGCAAACGGAATCAATTAGGTAAGTTTTAACGTTTCTATTCAATCGGTGCGGTACTCGACACGACCCCGATTCTGAGAGCTGGTTTCTCGCTGATTTTTTTTAGTTCAATAATTTTTAAAATGTCAATTTGTTATAGATTTTACAGATTACTCTTCATAAATCTGTTAGGACAAAACGAGTCTTTTCGCGCGGAATTAAAAAAAAACTTAGTTAATACCCTATGTGTTCTTCCAGACTATATTCTATATGTATGCAAAATGTCATCGAAAGAAGACTGATTCACAAATAAAAGATAGTTTTAGTAAAGTCATCAACTAAGAAACAAGACTAATTAAGGTCCGATTAAAGGAAATTTCTTGATAGACAAATAATTCTTAAAAATCATTCGTTCGTCATATCTGCTTCAAATTTTAAAAACTGCAGGTGAAACTTACAGGAAAAAAAATGTCAAGTTATCATAATATTTTAGGAACACTTTAATTAATGTTAAATAGTTTTAAGTTTATTTCTGATAAACTTATAATACAATTTCTTCTTTATAAAATTAATGGAGATGTTAAGTTTTAATAATTTAACTTTAAATTTTTAAATAAATATTAATTTAATTTCTTAAATCTAATAACTAAATTAATAAATTAATTTCTCTTTGTAAATATAATTCTTATAAGTGGAAACAATTCCGCGTTCCGTCTTATGAGTGTGCGTCCCAGAAGCCTAATTTAGTCCTCTTTCCCTTCCCACCCTTTTTCTTATAAGGAAATTATGGGAAGTGGAAGTGGACTTTCCGGATGAGAGGATGCATGGAATGGGAAAATATTTTCTTTCTGTGCATCCTCTCCTCCGCCGATTTGGGGTAGGCAACGCATATGCAATTGCCTGTCTATGGGCAACGGTTACTTCGCTTATTCAGCGATTTCAGGTGGCCGCTCGCTCGTTTGCCACCTTATAATATATAAAAAAATTAAGTTGTAAATTTCACATTTATTTAGCTCACCGAGGCATATTTATTGAAACACTGAACAATTTGAGTTATATTTTGTGTAATAATTCAGAATTTGAAATAACCAAATACGAACGTTTTGTTTGTTGAACAATATTTATGAATGTCCTGTTCCGTAAATATAAACATAGTCAGTTGAAACTGGTTTTATCCAAAATATTTATAAGCGTTGAATGCTACAAAATTTGTTTTTAGTTGTTTGAGGAATATTTGTTTCTTTTGTAAACTATTAACTAACATCATTATTTTTCAAAATCTATACTTGTAGTTTTCTTAAGTGCCAGTAGCCTAATGGTGAAAATAACGGATTTCCGATGGCGTGGTCGAGAGTTCGAAGCCCACTATTCGACTATTGTCGTTAACCATATGCTAGCACAAGCCTTTACCACAGTTGGAACGGTGCAAGAAATAATAGTAAATTAACCAAAAAACTGCTTAATATTTATAATTAAAAAAAACTTGTAAATCATTGTATTCTATGAAAAGCAAGTGAATACTTGCTAAAAATTTAGATTGATTTTATGAATCCTAGAAAAAATTAATAGCAAGAAAATTTGCATGCACGAAATTGCTATTAACTAATATAATATAATATTTTGTGAACGACATATTGAAAAGTTTATGTATGAAGGGTATATCTTTTATGTAAAACGAAGTAAATGTTCTCGACGAGATAAAACAGAAAGATATTTTTAAAATTGTGTAGTAGAATATTTGAAAGGTTTTCTTTGTAAAGAATAAGTGCCAGTCTGACCACAACAAGGATATCTTCACCAACAAGCCATTAAGTCTGGCAATACATCTTATCTGACACTTTAAAATATTGTCCTCAAAGTAAATCCGTCTTTTTAATATACTTTGTCATTTTGATGTTATTATTACTTTAACAGTGTTAGAGAGTTCGAAGTTGAAACAAACGTAACGAAATGTTCAAACTTTCGTGAGACATTATAATAAACACGGCTAAACACTCACGTATATACGTCCGGTGGCGGCACCGACTAGTTTCGAGCCCATCGGGGGCCCTTCATCAGGATGAGTGGTACTGGTATTATTTCGCGGACGCGGCCCGTCGGCTCGAAACTAGTCGGTGCCGCCACCGGAAGTATATACGCGAGTGTTTAGCCGTTTTTATATATCAGTAACGAAATGTATTCGAAATTCTAGTCATATTGTTTTACATCTTGTTTAGATGGATGGATGAATGGATGAAGGTATCTCCGCAACGGCTCCACAGATCAGTTAAATCACATCACAGTTGTAAAACATAGTCTGAAAGAACAGATAGACTATTTATTAAGTAATTTTAATTCCGAGATTATTTTTAAATCCGATTAACGAGCTGCGGATGACAGCTATTTAAAAATAGATTTAATTACCGCAGATGTATACGTTTAGTTTCGACCCCGACATGTACCAATGCTTTTCGCTTTCGAATTTCATATATACATTTATTCAACGTTCTTATGGTTAAGAAAATGTGATGCAACCTGCATATATCAGCTAAGAAAGTATTATACGTACTGTTAGACATTATTAGTTAGAATCCTTTAGCACGAATGGCGCGCTTTAGTTACCAAGTCAAGTGTGAGATTGATTAAGGAGGGGACATAAACGTTGGCATTTTAATATAGCTAGTGTTACGCCGATACACCGGCACGGTGTCGGATTTTCTTCCTAACGGTATAGATACTTGGTATATAGTAATTTATGAGTTGAAATAACTGATTATATTATTTACAGATTTTGAAATCGGACTCTAAGTTTATAATTAATGAAATATTTTATTCAAATAAAAATAAACAGATGAAAAGCTGAATGTAACACAAGTATATATGTGTCCAATTAATTAAATTTAAAACCTGACATGTAGTGTATCATCGCATATTTTTTTAGTATACTAGTTTTTACTGCGACTTCGTCCCGTGTAATTAAAAATACTTAATTAGTAGCCTATGTGACGTTTCAGGCTGTGTTCTACATCTATGAGTAATTTCAGCGAGATCCATGCAGCCATTCTGGATATATTTTCTAACAAACATCCATCCGTCCATACTTCTAAACATGAATATTTAACATTAGTTAGTTAGTATGATGAGAAAACTGCACTCGTATGATTTAATGATGTTAATATATCGTAAAAATTTGTGACGTAAATCGATTAACTAATAAACTTACTAATATTATAAATGCAAATATTTAGATGGATGGATGTATGTTTGTTCGAAGGTAACTCCAGAACAGCTGAACGGATCTCGATGAAATTTAGAACAAAGTCTGGAAGAACACGTAGGCTACTTATTTTGTTTTTATCTCCACGCAGACGGAGCTTGCGATAGCTAGTAATAATATGAAGCTAAGCGTTTGGTTAAACACAAAATAAAAACACATAAAGGAATTAATGAATCATATCTTTATTTTAACTCAATATAGCGTAGACTATATTTAAAAAAAAATGTACGTTTCATCAAATCATAATGAAAAATACCGCATGATATTATTTTCTGTTTTCATCTCAACTAATACATTACGGCAAAAAATGAATATGAAAGTCGGAGTACCTGAAACATGACATAAAATATTAATTTTACTAACATATTATTACTATGAAAAATGTGTAAAAATAACACTAATGTATTATGAAATTATGCTATTAGGATTTACATGAATAACATTCTCTCTCTCTCTCCGCCTAGCATGCATCCCAAAAGGTAGAGTCAACTTTCCCAATCAGTCTCTTCTACTTCGCTCTGTCCTCGATATCTTCTACTGAGACTTGGCACTTAAATTCAACTGAATGAGTCAGAACTGTGTCACATTATAATTAATATTATAAAAGCGAATGTATGTTAGAAGGTATTTTCAGAATGGCTCCATGGATATCGCTGAAATTTGGCATAGATGTAGAACATAATTTGGAAGAACACATTGCATAATTACGCCCGGACAAAGTCGCGGGCGAGATCCAGTCTTTCCAAACAAATAACTGATACCTTCAAAATCTTCATTAAAAAGATAATATTACTTCGCTTTCTTCAGAAATGATAGGCGATAAATTAGTGACGACATTAAACATAGATAAAATAGGAAAGCAAATTTTAGACTGAAATTAAATCACAACAAATAAGCTATCTCTTTACAGTATTTTTTAGATAAAATAAGTAAATTATTAGTATAAGTAAACTTAACTTGCGATGCACTCACTGTAATGAAACTATTGTAAGATAAACATAAGACCCCGAACGCTGTCATGCGGATCGGCACCTGACTTTGCTGTACCGTAACCACGACCAGGCTACGCAGACCCTTGCTCATCCTGCCGTATTCCCAGCCGCAGTGGAAAACGGAATCCGAGATCAAAGACGCCTGCAAAAATGAAAGCTTTAATACGAAGAATTAAAGTAATGCAATGAAAAATCTTATCTATAACATGTCAGAAAATAAACGGATTTATATTTTTTTATATTATAAGATGGTAAATAAGCTAACGTCTGTCTGGACATCTCCATGAAAGAGGTTATTATCTTTTAATCGAGGATAAAAAAGATGCACAGAAAGAAGATATTTCTCCTTCCTTAAGTCTTTTTTTTACTGTCATCTACTTTCCTTTCCCATCATTTACTTCAAAGAAAATGCTGAGTAGCTAAAGTAGGCTAAAATTAACCCTCCAGCACGCACTCATTAGACGCAGAATTGCTTCCACTTCACGTCTTCTGTGTGGTATTGCACATATATAGTAGTAGATATTATTGTGGGCTCTACTTATGTTAAATACTAGCTATCTCCTGCGACTCCCTCCGCGCGAAATTAAAAAAAAAAATTAGTCTATGTGTCCAGACTATATGTTCTACATCCACGACAAATAACATCGAGATCCGTTAACATTTGATAGAGATACCTTCAAACAAACACCCATCCATTAATCTAAACATTCGCATTTATTATTATTAGTACGTCTAGCTGTCGCCCGCGACTCCATCCGCGAAGAATTAAAAAACTTCGTAAGTACCCTATGTGTTCTTCCAGACTACGTACTACATGTGTGCCAGATTTTATCAAGATCCGTTGAGGCGTTCCCGAGATATTTAAACATCCATCCATCCATCTAAACATTCGCATTTATAATATTAGTAAGATTGACAAACCTCATGAGTGACGTCACCGCCAGACATCATATATGTTCCGTTAAGTAAAATAACACATGATATAAACATAAAATTCTTTACCAACGAAGCTATGTCACGTACAGCTATCTAAAATTAATTAAAAAAAATTAGGCTTATCTGCCAGCACTACCTTTCGATCAAAACAAAAATTATCAAAATCTGAGAAACAGGAGCGGAGTTACGTGGTTAAAACATATAATATAGAGTCGAATTGATAACCTCCTTCTTATTGAAGTCGTTTAAAAATATAACAATTAAATTTAAAGTAATTAATTAATCTATATTTTTGATATTTATGTTTCGGCTGTCGCCCGCGACTCCGTCGACGCGGTATTAAGAAAAAAAAGAAGTAGCCTATGTTTTCTGCCAGACTATGTTCTACATGTATGCCAAATTCCGTCGAGTTATTATACGTTCAGCCATTCTGTTACCTTTAAACAAACATCCATCCATTTAAACATTCGCATTTATAATATTAGTAAGATACAAACCGTAACCTTCAGAAGACATATCACAAGCATTGTTATACTTTCCGCAACTTGTACAGTGTAAAGTTTTCCAAGAGACATTTGAATTTTCCGAGCACATCTAAAATGAATACACGATCATTATTCTAATAAAATTTTATATTTCTTATTCTATGCTTAATATTAGTAATAGAGAGCGTCGGTGACTCAGGGGTTCAAGCACTTGAATTGCAATCTGCAGGTCCTGGGTTCGAATCCCGCCATGTACCGATGTGTTTTTTCGATTTCCGACTTACATATGTACATTTATCCGATGCTCTTACGATGAAGGAAAACATCGTGATGCAATCTGCATATATCTGAGAAGATAATAAAAGATATGTGTGAAGTCAACCAACCCGCACTTGGCCAGGTTGGTTGAGTGGGTAGGCTCCGAGCCCGTCGGTGCTAACGTAGTAGTTGATGATGTGTGCTTAATATTATATGAAAGCAATTTAATCCATCTTAAATCTTCCTCTGAACACGATTTAAGTGAGTGTTTCTTCGAACTATACAATATTTATTATATTTTCTATTCCTCTTTCCAAAGGTTTACACGGAAAATCATCTTTAGTTGAGTTAGTTTTACGTTATTGTATATTTTAGGTTTTATTGAAAATCGCTGTGGTATCCACCGTCTCAGGGTGACGAAATAACACCTTTCTTTTGAATAAATTAATTTCTTTCTTTCTTTCTTTATGATTCCTAAATTATAAATTAAAAAGTATGTTCAATATGGATACAAATTAAGTAGACTAACACTGGATTAAAAATCTAGGTTGTTCCCCTATAGCTAAAATTATACAACTGAAATTTTAACTATAAATAATTGTACCGTGTAGACATAGTACAAGAAATAAGACAATTTTCCTTCTTTTGAAATTCATATTATTTTGTTACTTTTTACTGTATTTCGATTGAGATTTTTTTTGAAGTCGGTTTTTTTCCTAAAAATTGTCCAAAAAGAATAGAATTAAATGAAAATCATGGTAAGTAACACTGAAATTATCCCAATACCAACTCTCCCTTCTCCCTTATGAATAGAAATCTAGTCACTGCATAATCAATTTGACCATCGTTAAAATGGTGCACCGTATATTTGCGCAACCGTAGATTTAACCAACGTCAAGGCGCTGGTTATTGTTATAGTTAGTTGATGCAACTCACCCTTACCATAACTTTTAACTTACCTTAAAGCATCTTGATGAAGTTTAATACCGACGATAAAATTCTCTTCGAATAACTCATCCATTGAATCTTGTTTGCTTTTAGACAATTTAATCATTTCAATCCGACAACTGTTAAAATGATGACGAACTTCCTTGAATTTGTAACTTAAGATTACTAAGGAACAGAGAGATAGAGAGTCGATTGAATACATAATTGCCATCAGGTACCACCAATGGAATTGGACAAGGAACCTAAAGATGTTGACTGTGATACCGGAGCTTTCTCGATACGGCAGATATGTAACTTCTGTACGTATGGGTACTCCTGTAACAATTGATAGATGAAGCTATATTTCTTGGAAGGCATCTCCAGAACGGTTACATCTCGCTGATTTGAATCAAGCATAGATTTAGAACATAGTCTGAAAGAACACATAGGCTACTACTTTTTTTTACTTCCAATAAAATTTAACAATATGTTTTCAATGCTAAGGAATATATAGAAAAAATGTCCGGTAATGGATAATACGATTAATTTGTCTCGACTGCTTGTAATTATGCGTTTCAACACGCTACTTTAGACTAGCACAGACTAAGATAACTAGGGAATCAGTAGTTTAATAGTTTAACTCTTAGTTATCCCGAACTAAGCGGCTGATGAAGTTGTAGACAGCATTATTAACGCTACCATATGTCACAAATCAAGCAAGTTACTTTGTCTTCTAGAAAACAAAAAACTTACATCGTAAATTGAAAAAAAATTTCAAAACCAGAGCAAAAGGAGCGGAGATATTTGTAACATAAAAAAACAATCCAATTAATAACCTTTTGAAGTCGGTAAAAAGACATACCTTCTTGAAGATAATTTTGAATGCCCTCAATCGTTGCGCTAACGAGTATGACAAAAATATTGATGAGCAAGGACGTGCAGTAGTATCTAGCTCGCTTCATAGAAGATTTCTCAAGTGTTGTAAGATTACAAAATTTATTCCCTTCCAACAATATCTGTAGCGTATCCTTTATTTCCTTTCGTTTTATGTAGAACACCATTATTTTCGCAACTATCGATGGATGTGCGAAACTAAATAAAATTAAATCCCCTTTTTCTTTTATGTTTAAATCTTTACGTATATACGCTAAAAATTCGTTTAAAATCATAAGAAATATAAATGAATTTGCTATTATTACCCACAATACATATGTAGTTTTATGTATATTATTACGTTTCGTTTTTTCATACCAAAAATTACCCAAACCAAAGCAATATAATACATGACATATTATTTTTAAATAATATTTTTGTGGATGATATTCTTTTAAATTATTTTCCAACATCTTTGAATCGTAATTAATAATTAAGCTATTTTTTTTTGTGACTGAGTGTTCACTGTTTGCCTTGAACAGGCACAGCTTCACCGGGCGCAGATAGCGCTTAGCCTTAACCTTGTTTAAGAGTAACAAGACTCGAAGGCTCACTCAGGAGCATCGGCTCGGGTTACTACGTTGTTACCGGATTGGGGTTTAACTAAAGGAATCTCAGTCTTTTTATACGAAATTGATAATTACTTTAATTGATCAATCATATTTAAATACTTTCTAAATGCCCAATACTTCGTAATCAATTTTTATCGGTAATTTTTGGTGATAACTACAATTTTCAAAAGTTTTAATGGTTTTGGAAAGTAATTTGTAACTTTTTACCTTTAATACTTTAGTACCTGGATGACCGATCTTTGCTCGGTATATTTTTTTAATTGTGTTTTTTGGAAATTATATTTAACATTACATACTAAATTTTATGAAAATCGATGGAGCCGATTCCGAGATTCCAATTATATATAATTGAAAAAGAAAAGAAAAGAATTGCTCATTTGAAGATATAATATTTAATTACGATATGAAGTATTTAGTGTGTAATATACCTAGCGACAGGCAATATTTTTAATCTGTGACATGCATTTCGCTTGGCATAGTACAGGGATGGGTTCGCTGGGAGGCGGGGAATCCCGAACCCGCATTGCATGGTGTCGTCTCTGAGAAGCGCCTACGGGTGCAGCGCCCCATTGGGGGCGCATTGAGGAGCCCTATTCTCGGGCTGGTCAGATGGGGCGTCGCGGTGGTAAGTTAATACTATACCGTGGCGTCCCACATCAAGGCTAAGAGGGAACAGAGGGGTTTAGTGGGTATGGGTTCGCTGAGCTATCGGCCAACCTGCAGTAATGGAGAGGCATTAGAAGAAGACATGCGTTGCTTAAAAGGTGACATGATTAAGGTAATGACGTGAGATAAAATCATTTGCAAGGCGAAATTTTTTTGCTTAAAATACATAGAGTGGGTTCAGACGGGTTTTGTTACGAGCAATCGCTCGTAACTTTAACAGCACATAATTAAAAATAGCGTCTAACTGCCCGCATGCATTAGCTATCTTCCCGTCAACGTTAAAATCGGTCCAACAGTTCCGGAGATTACCTGAAACAAATGCGGTCTTGCGTACAGACAAACAGACAGACACATATTTTAAAAACAAACAATCATCGAAATATGATCGATTTATTATGATGATATGATAGGATTTTTTTTAAATATTACATACAGACACTTCCAATTTTATTAATATATGTGTTTTTAGACATTTATTAATTGCGATCCTTTGGCGCGAATGGCGCGCTTATATTGTAAAGTCAAGTGTCAGAAAGAATAGTGAGGGGACATAAACGTCGACATTTTTGTAAGGCTAGTGTTGTGCCAGTACACCGGCAGTGTCGGATTTTCTTCCTAACAGTATAAATGATTTACAAAATACTTGATAAGATTTGAATGTATGGAACATTTAGAGTTAGAAAGCGATGAAATTTATGCAATGGCTCCATTGTACGGAGTATATAACGTCATTAAATATGGCAGTTTTATGAGCCACATTTCATTTCTTTGCCCCACAACGAAAAGAATTCACCATAAATCTAACTCGATTCGTCTTTTAATGGAACAATTTTGTTATAAGTATTATCGTTTCATTTACATACATATTGTAGATGGATAAATTCTCTTTTTATTTTCGTATTTAAAATCTTAGTAATATAACAAAACTAACTGTACTCCGCGAATCCGTCCGCAGGGTGTTAACTTTATTAATAGTCTAAGTGTTCTTCCAGGCTATGTTTTTTTATATCAGACGGTGGCAAACTAGCGAGCGGCCACCTGAAATCGCTGAAATAGCGAAGTGTCCGTTGCCCATAGACATACGCAATTGCATATGCGTTGCCTACCTTTAATCGACGGAAGATAGGATGCACAGAAAGAAAATATTTTCCCCTTCCATGCATCCTCTCATCTGGAAAGTCCACTTCCACTTCCCATCCTTTCCTTATAACAATAAGGATGGGAAGGGAAAGAGGACTAAATTAGGCCTCCGGGACGCACACTCATCAGACGAAACGCGGAATAGCTTCCACTTCACGCACGTCTTCTGTGTGGATGTGGTATTTCACCGGGCGAGCCGGGCCAATTACGGCGAAGATGTTAAAGCGGGCTCTACCACTGTTCTTCCAGGCTATGTTCTACATCTATGCCAAATTTCAGTCAGATCCATCCATCCATTGATTCCAACATTTGCATTTATAATATTAGTAAAATCATCTTCTGAAATATTGAGCATACCCTGGAAGAACGCATAGATTATTAATAATGTTATTTTTATTGCCGCGAGGACAGATTCGGGGGCTACGGCTAGTTTATAATATTCTCCTCAAAATTTAAAATAATAATACGCATTTTAATGATAAACAAATAGTATATATAATGAAAAAAAAAACATTTAAAGATTACATGAAGAAGCTTAATTAATATGTTTTCTTTTCCATCAATAGAATTATATAAAAGTACTATACCTTGGTTGTATTTAAACTTTTTCGTAATAAATAAAAGAAAATACTATTATAATTAAACGGAATGAAAATAGAATAATTCTTGTTCATCCATTCCATCATTCCAACGTCTGCTCTAGTTGAAATCATTTGCATAAATTTCCACTATGAATGCAATTTCAATTTTTTGCAAATTAATTGTAACATTTTAATTTTAATTATATTATGCATTAAATTAAACCAACTTATTTTTTAAATCATTTTAAAAATTGTATTCCTAGTAGCTGTCGCCCTCGACTCGGTCTGCGCGGAGGTAAAAACTTAATAAGTAGCCAATGTGATCTTCCAGGCTATGTTCTACATCTGTGCCAAATTTCATTACGATCCGTTAAGCCGTTCCGGAGATATCTTTATACAAACAACCATCCATCTAAACATTCGCGCTTATAATATTAGTATGATGTATATAGAAAAAATAAATGAACATTTTTTTAAAGTTTATTACATTTAGATTCGTATACTTTTATAGCACTAGGTTTTTGCGGTTTAATTTTAAATTAACAGCCGCGGTGTCAACGGGTGGCCTACGGGTTAGCGTCGCGTAAACAACGATCGAGTAATTTCATCGTCGAACCCACAATTTACATTTTCTTAAAGTATGTCCGAGCGTTTTAATAAAAATTACATAACTTTATTATCTACAATATGTCGCTTTACCAATCGCAGTGAAAGTTGCAAAATCCATAACTCATATGACAAATGCTATGTCATTAATCCTGAAAGCCTAGTTCTAATCGCTTTCTCGACTAAGCGATGTTTTAATCCGAGTCAGTGAAAGGGAAGCTATTCCATCAGTACATAGTGACCGGAATTTGCAGACTGAATTGAATGACGAATCGATTAACGGATTGAGATGGCGGTGAGTTGCAATTTAGACGAATGATATTCCAAACGCTTTATTAAATAAATTTTACGTTGTTACATTTTATGTTTGTATTACTAACTGTGGGTTTCTGAGTTCAAAATTCTCTCTTTAAAATATATCGTTATATAACATATATTTGCGAGAAACTTCCTGCCTCGCACAGCAGCGTTGTGGAATGCTCTGTCCTCGGCGGTATTTCCAAACCTTACTTAGGGTCCTTCAAGAAGCGAGCGTATCACCATATCAAAGGTCGGCAACGCATTGCGATTCCTCTGGTATTGCTGATGTCCATGGGCGTCGTTGAACACCTCGGTTTTCCCGCTGCTCGTTTGCCCCCTTCTTTTATAAAAAATAAATTATATCGGCTTCCCGGTAATTATATTTTGTTTTAAACGGAGGTTTTCGTCTCAGAAACCCACGATAAGTAGTATCTCGAATATACTATAATCAGCAAAGTCAATTCGTCTGAAAATCATAATTTACGTACTAAGAGTATGAATTGTAGAAAAAAATCTTTCTAATAAAACTTTACAATTCCTCAAAAAAGGTCAGGGACTATATTATATTTGGAAATTCATACTAACCTCTACTTGACAGCCTTTAAAATGGAATTATATATCTGTAAAGTATATAAATTGGAAACTTTATTTCAATCATCATCAACTTACTATACGTCCCCACTGTGTGGCTCGGAGCCTACCCTAATTTACGGGCGACTAGGCCATAGTCAACAACGCTGGTCAAGTGTAGTTTGGTTGACTCAAACTTTATTTACTCTACACATTTTAAAATATCCGAATAATTCATAGAAGACTTTGAAAATTCAAAACTAGGACAATAAAGCTTAAACAAAGATAGATACGATTAACATATACGATGTACAACGTTTAATACACAAAAACAGCTATTTAAGCAGACTCCGGAATGAATTTAGCACTCACGAAACGGTAGAGTAAAAGGGATAGGATGCAAATGGTTTCAACGTCCGGCGTAGACTGTCAATGGACGTATAAACGATGCTAGAGCCAGAGATACCATGTTTAGGTACAAAACAGGCGTTTGAAGCTCGCTTTAGACCCTATTTCTACTAGCCACTATTGAGGATGCTTATACCATTTCCACTAGCCCGGCAGTCGTAAACTGCAGTCACACGGTTATGCGTGTGGAAAGGAGGTTATGACCAGTGTCGTATGACCATAGCTTAGTGAAAAAGAGTTTTTAGTCTCATAGATACTTGCTTCACATGTGTTTTGCTTAATGGTGGCAAATGAGCGAACGGCCACCTGAAATCGCTGAAATAGCGAAGCGACCGTTGCCGTTTTTTAATCAAATGCTTATTTCTTCAATCATCATATAGTCTTCTAAAATAATAGTGCTCTAATTCTATATTTCTTTGGTGAAGTTTTTGTGTAGACTATTTTATTTTATAGTACCTGGATGACCGGACCGAGCTTTGCTCGGTATTTTATTTTTAATTGTGTTTTTCTGGAAATTATATTTAAGTACGAATTACTAATAAAATGATGAAATATGAATAATATTTTTCGATCTTACCGATAGAAAAAGTTAAGTTTATGTTTAAGTTGATTATCGATAAAACACGAATAAAATGACATTTTTTAAAAATGATTCCTAGCTAGATCGATTTATCGCCCCCGAAACCCCCTATATACTAAATTTTATGAAAATCGTTGGAGCCGATTCCGAGATTCCAATTATATATATATATATATATATATATACAAGAATTGTTCATTTAAAGATATAAGATATTAAAGAACATTTTCAGCATTACATTTATGTGAGGAAGGTCCGGTCATTTACATCGTAAAAAATGTGATGGGTCAAACATTTATTAGGAAAACAAATTGATATACATGACTGGCGAGCTTTTTGTTGCTGTTTTTATGATACGATATAACATATAAAGTTTTACGTTACGACTCTCATGTGATACGTAGGATTCCCGACGATGTTAATCGTATTCTGTAATAATAATATATACATAATAAGAACGTCGGTGGCTCAGTGGTCAAGCACTTGTCTTGCAATTTGCAGGTCCTGGGTTCGAATCCCGCCATGTACCAATGTGTTTTTAGATTTCCGATTTACATATGTACATTTATCCGACGTTCTTACAGCGAAGGAAAACATCGTGATGCAACCTACACATATCTGAGAAGAAATTCAAAGATATGTGTGAAGTCAACCAACCCGCACTTGGCCAGCGTGGTTGACTATGGCCTAATCACCCTTAACTTAGTGTAGGCTCCGAGTTCCTCGGTGGGGACGTATAGTGAGCTGATGATGATGGATATATACATAAATTTTACAATTTTAATATTTTATTTGGTTTGAATAAGATTTAATTACAGTTAATACTAGAGATAGGCATAAAGTAACGTTACCTTATTTACCTTAATTTATATTTGTTAAGGTTGCAATTCTATGTTAAAGATTAAAAATTTAGAAATATAGCCGTTATGACTTACTTAAGTAGTTCATAAGTTTAGATTTTCTTGTTAACTTTATACGAAGGGCTGTCTTTAGTGATTTAAATACTGTATGTATGGCAGTATATCATCATCATCAGCTCACTGTACATCCCTAAGTTAGGGGAGGCTGAGACATAGTCAACCATGCTGGCCTAGTGCAGGTTGACTTCACACATATCTTTGAATTTCTTCGCACATATGTGCAGGTTGCATTATCATGTTTTCCTTTACCGTAAGTACGTAGGATAAATGTACATATGTAAATCGGAAATAGAAAAACACATTGATATATAGCGGGAACCCAGGACCTGCAGATTGCAAGTTAAATGCTTAACACATGAGCCAACGACGCTCTCATAACAGTATATAAAAGTATGTAATTGTTCTTATATAAAGCTATATACATACATTCTTTAACCTACTTTTACTTTATACTACGTCTATATGTTACAATGATACAGAGCGGAACAATTGCGGTTTCAATTTAATTTTCCAGTTTTAATAGCAAAGGGAGATAAAGAGAGTTAGCGACGTGCAACTTTTGTTAAATTGTTATTGTTAGTAGCGCTTTGTTTACTTAGAAAACTTAGATATTGTACTATTTCATGGTATTTTCTGAATCAAAGAAACCATGTTGGTAGTCTACGTCATTGTAATAATAATGAAGTTACTTAGTTATTAAAAATTACTACATTTTTAACTAGCTGTTACCTGCGACTACGTGCTCGCGGAAGTAAAAAAAAAGTAGCCTATGTTTTCTTCCAGACTATGTTCTACATCTATGCCAAATTTCATCTAGATCCGTCCAGCCATTATGAAGATACCATCAAACATCCATCTAAACATTTGCATTTATAATATTAGTAAGATGACTTCAAACATTCGCATTTATAACATTAGTAGGATTACTTCATTGTTAATTTAAAGACTACATCTCAGAGCTAAATCGTCAGAGGTAAAAAAGAGCTCAACAACACAACGACTCCGAACGGCGTATTCTTTTTTTTATATAATAAGGTGGCAAACGAGCGAGCGGCCACCTGAAATCGCTGAAATAGCGAAGTGACCGTTGCCCATAGACATACGCAATTGCATACGCGTTGCCTACCTTAAATCGAGGGAGGAGAGGATGCACAGAAAGAAAATATTTTCCCTCCCCATGCACCCTCTCATCCGGAAAGTCCACTACCGCTTCCCATACTTTCCTTATAAGAAAAAGGGTGGGATGGGAAAGAGGCCTCCGGGACGCACACTCATCAAAGGAAACGCGGAATAGCTTCCACTTGACACCTGTCTTCTGTGTGGTCGTGGTATTTCACCGGGCGAGCCAGGCCAATTCGTGCGAAGATGTTAAAGCGGGCTCTACCACTTTATTCAAAGTCGAGACGGGTTTGATAAAGACTTGATATTGTATATTTTATTATTTCATTTTGTGTAAATGTAATACATTCACAACTAAAGTGCCCATAAATATATTTGTGTTACAATTGTCTGGTGTCATTGAAAATGTTTGTATAAAAATGTAGTTTATTTCCGTCGCAGACAGTCAGTGATCTGTAAACGAGCGTCTGTGTTGCATTCTGCGGTTCTTTACATTTATCGATCAAATACAATGATTAACTCTTAAACTATAATGTACTCTTGAGCTATAATAATTACATTTCATTATAAATGGAAAATTTGTTGGTAGCGCCGATAGTCTAATGGTTATGGATACCGATCACGAGGTCGGAGGTTCGAATCCCGACATTTGACTATTGTCGTAACCAAGCATAGTTGGAATGGTACAAGAAATATTAGTAAAATTAACAACAAATCTGCTAATATTGCATAAAAAAATTATAAACAATTTCCTTTACTTGTCAAAAAGTTTATCTGGGCCGTTAAGAGAGGTGCTGATATCGAGATTAATTCTGTCACAAAATATTTAAATAGCTATAAACTGACTAATTTATCTGACCCGGTGGTCGTAAGTTAGTCATCCATGTCGGTCTACAGCTGTCTTATCCTTTATTTTGTAGGTTTTACATTGTTTTGTCGCACTATACAGAACGACAAGGATCTTGTGACATTGTCAAAGTTTGCTAGCCACCGGGTCAAATAACTTTGGACGATTATATTGTGGCGATGGACGTTTTTTTTAATTTGTTGTGTAGTGCAAGTTACCCATTAAAAGAATCATTTTTTTGCTCTACAATATAAATAAAATCTTAAGAAATTTAATTTACATCTTGTTTCGTTGATGAAGATTTCAATTTACAAGTTTTATAAACTAAAATTAGCCCACCGCGAAAAACCCTCGACCCATTTCCGAAAACAAAAACTTATTCTTTTAACGAAGCAAAACGTCAACTAAAACAAGTTACTTGAGACGTTTTCCTTCTTAATAAAACACTGGATATTGTTCTCAAAGGAAAATACAAAAACATACAAAAATATAATACAAAGCAGCAATGTTACGAAAATTTCACTTACTGAAAATAAAAAGTTAGAAAAATTAAAATCATTATAATATTAAATTATTCAAACTTTCTGACACATTATAATAAACTTATATAAAAACTGCTAAACACTCACGTATGTTCGTCGCTCATGAGCGACGGGCTGCGTTCTGAAATAATACCAGTGTCACTCACCCTGATGAAGGGCCCCCGTTGGGCTCGAAACTAGTCGGTGCCGTCACCGGACGAATATAAGTGAGTTATTAGCCCTTTTTATATAAGTTTATTATAATGTGTCACGAAAGTTTGAATAATTTAATGTTATAATGAGTTTAATTTTTCGAACTTTTTATTTTTATTTAGTCTAAATTTAATGTGCTCAAGTCTTTTTTCAATTTTTTCATTTTACCATTTTTTCTTTGTGTCAGGAAAAAATTTAAATTTATTTTCAGTAGATTTATGACTAATTTGTAGCTGTTAATCGTAAAATATCCTATGTTTTAATTAATTTAAATTATTATTATTATTTTTTTTTGCATTTTGCATTTTTATATCACTAATTTGTACATGTATTTCGAACACTCAATTATTCAATGGGAAAAGAAGACATAATAATAATAATAACTAAGCGTGAAGTTTTCTAATTAGAGAGTACACATTAGTTAATTGTTCTTAAGTAGCCTGTATTCATACTCAGGTATAGTGTGTTTAATTTTTTTTTAATATTAGCTGATTTTTTTGTAAATTTACTAAAATTTCTTTTACCATTCCAACTAAGCTCTAGGCTTGTGCTAGGATATGGTTTACGACAATAGTCGAATGGCGGGATTCGAACCCCCGACCTCGTGATCGGAAATTATTTGTAAATAAACTAGCGGACCCGACAGACGTTGTCCTGTCTACATGTCTTTAATTTGAATAAATTAATATGAAGTTAATATTTGATGAAAATTGTGAATCTAAACCATTCCCAGTTCCCCTTAAACACACACCAAAACATTTCATTAAAATCGGTCCAGTCGTTTGAGAGAAGTTCAGTGACATACACACTCACAGAAGAATTATATATATAAAGATTACAAAAAAGTACGAAGAATTTGATAGTGATTAAATATAGTTTTAACAACAAAATATAGAAAATAATACGAACATTTACTTTGAAAAATAACGTAGACATTTCTTTTGTATACTCATATGTTACTCTAATGCTCGGTAAAGTCAAAAGATTAATGGTGGACTATTTATTGTATCGTGTCCACTGAGAAAATATGCCCCGCCTCGGCCTGTTCTGGAAATCACTAGGAATACGCCTCGGCTCTCCTCGATGAGCCAATAAAATACTCTCAACATTTTTTTTTTTTTAACAAAAGGGGGCAAACGAGCAGCGGGAACACAGAGTTGTTCAACGTCGTCCATGGAAATCAGCAAAACCAGAGGAACTGCATATGCGTTTCCCAAATTATGTTTTGATAAACAATGATTTCTTATGACGAATTAACTCCAGTCAAAATCGTATAATAACCTTGGGTTTCTTAGTCCAAAATCTCCGTTTGAAATATATTATAATCTCTGTGTTGTCAAAGATAACGATACAGATAACGTTACGATTAAATCGGATATTTTGGACTCAGAAACCCAGGGTAAGTAGTTTTTATTTATTAAAGATTATTTGAAATTATTTTATAGAAATAGAAAACTTACTTCAAAGTGTACTTAAAGTGTTGTCGTAAAATATGAACTTTTTTAAAAATTAAAAAAGGTAAAGTTATCAAAAGATTGTGTATACTGCCAAGATTTCTTTGCGAGGGCCGTAGATCGCTTGGCGTTATGCCATTTCTTGCAACGATCACTACTTTAATGAACGGAACTCTGTGTGTTCTTACAGCACAAACAGAGTTAAGTTAAAAATAATTATGAATATAATTAATATTGAAATAATAGATATACAAATATGTTGGACAGTTCGTAGACACATAACGATGCATGTATTTCCTTGGAAAGTGAGTTTGATTACTAATATTATAAATGAGAATGTTTAGAAGGATGGATGCATGTTTTTGACAAGGTATCTCTAGAACGCCTGAACGGATCTCGATTAAATTTGGCATACGTATAGAACATAGTCTGAAAAAACACATAGGCTACACTAATTAAGGTTTTTTTTATATATATCCACGCGGACGGAGTCACGGGCGACAGCTACTATTTAATAAAATAAAGTTTCCAAAGAGCTTAAGTTTAACAACTAAAAGTTTGAAACTCGTTATATTTAATTCTCTTAAATACACGTAATGTCTTTGCAAATTTGCTGCATTTAACAAAAATATAGCATCTTATTAATGTTTCAACATTCTTGTAGTTTTTTTTATTTATTCAAGACTATCTGTCACCCATGACCCCGTCTGCGCGGGATAAAAAAATAATTAGCAGCCTATGTGTTCTTCCAGACTACGTTCAACATCTGTGCCAAATTTCAGCGAGATCCATGCAGCCGTTCTGGTGATACATTCTAACAAACATCCATCCAAACATTTGCATTTATAATATTAGTAAGAAGTAAGAAAAACTAGAAGTTAAAAACATGTGCACTATTCATTAGAAAATTCTAAAAATAACATAAGCCCTTTAATTAGTATTTTTTCTAATGCGGAGATTTTTCTCCGTATTCAGGAAAAACCTAACTACGTTTCCTGGCTTTTGTCTTTCTATTTCCAAACAATTACACTAAGTATTTGGCGCAATTCCAACTTCTTAACCGACTTTTTTTCGCTTTTTTAACAGAAACAAACTCAAGAGTTCCTTATAACTAAACCAATTAGGCCCATCCACGGACTGCAGTGTACACTCCGATAACATGATGCTGTCCGTGTGTGGCGGCCTTGAGAACTATTCACGATTTCAAATGAAAATATTAGTATCTATTGATTTTAATCTTCTTTTTCTTCTCATCCTTTGGGAAGATGATTTTATTTTTAAACTGTATGATACTACTATGTACTACTGTATATTGCGACTCCGTCCGTGCGGAATAAAAGTAAACTTAATAAGTACCCTATGTGTTATTCCAGACTATGTTCTACATCTGTGCCAAATTTCATCGAAATCTGTTGAGCCGTTCCGGAGATATCTTCAAACAAACATCCATCTATGCATTCGCATTTATAATATTAGTTAAAAGTAAGATTTTTGTACTATTTAAAAGATGGGTTATTTTTATAAAATAGGTAATAATGGTGGATACTCGTCAACATAATAATCCGCGTAGGTAATAAAATGATAAAAGAACAAAACGATCATCACCAACTTTAAGGACTCTTATGTCATCTTACTAATTCATTCGAATGTTTACATGGATGGATGTTTATTAGAAGCTATCTCCAGAACGACTCAACGAATCCAACTGAAATGGCATAGATGTAGAACATAGTCTGGAAGACCACATAAGCTACTAAGTTTTTTAAATCCCGCGCAGACGGAGTCGCGGGCGACAGCTATAAGAGGATAAAAGGCGATGTTTTCTTATTGAGTTACGTACGCGACATTAATCACGTAGTACTTTCTAGTCCATTAGAACACTCTCGCTAGTAACGATTATATTTATGTAAGAAAAACATAAGCTTAGTGCCGGAAAAGCTTTTCCATTTCCAAACAATTACATTAAGTGTTTGGCCGTGCTCCAAAACTTTTCCTTCGCCACTTTTTTTAAATACGAAAAAGTTGATCGTTGACGATTCAACGCCCAGCTTATCAAAAATCTTGAATCGTTGCTTCATTTCTATTAGAGTATGCTTTGTTCTAACTAAGGAAATAAATTTTACTTATATCATAAATGCGAATATTTGAATGGATGGATCTCCAGATGGATGTTTATGCAATTGGGCATAGATGTACAAAATAGTCTGGCGTACGGAGTCGCGGGCCACAGTCAGTGAATAAATAATAAAAGAGGCAGAGAAGTTATACTGTTATAACGATTTTATTTATTAAGTATTCACGATTAGCAAATGCGGGTAAAAACTACAAAGTAATAAATAAAATATTTTATATAAATGTTAAAAGAAATTGTATGTAACATTGCAGAAAATCTCTTTATTCCGTTCCATTGTAACGAATTATATTCGAAAGTTTTTAAGAAAAAAACCAATAGGGAAAATGATAATAGTACATAATTACAATATTCACGGGCCGAGAATTGAGAAAGTTTTCCCATTACCAACGCGTGTTGGCTCGTGAATTTGTTAAGAGGTTATATTACTTCTTACTAATATTATAAATGCGAATGTTTGGATGCATGAATGTATGTTTGAAAGTTTCTCCAGAATGCATGGATCTCTGTGAAATTATACATAATAGATAAAGAATCTAGCCTGGAAGAAGACATAGGCTACTAAAGAAGTTTTTAGACAAATGAGCTCAATTTAAAATGACTTAAGTTTCGACCCGATTGGGAGCTTTTCTTCATGGTGAATGGGATTAGTATCATTTCGTGGTCTTTCTTCTTCTCTGTTTCTCTCCGAGTGATATAAACACCCCGGTCTAAGTGAGAGATGGGGACGAATTTGTTACATTAAATTAACCTGCGTCCAGGAGGTCTAATTTGGTCATCTTTCCCTTCCCACCCTTTTTGTTATAAGGAAAGGATGGGAAGTGGAAGTTGACTTTCCGGATGAGAGGATGCATGGAAATGTTTTCTTTCTGTGCATCCTCTCCTCTGTCGATTAAAGGTAGGCAACGCATATGCAATTGCGTATGTCTATGGGTAACGGTCTCTTCGCTATTTCAGCGATTTCAGGTGGCCGCTCGCTCGTTTGCCTCCTTATAATATAAAAAACCCATGTTTGAAAGTAAATTAAAATTTACAGAAAGTTATTTAACGACGCCAGCTCCTTAGCCCACTTACATAGCGCTTAACGGAATTTAGAGGTGTTTATATTACTTTCAAGTTAATATAGTTGTCAAGTTAAAGTACGTCTTCAACTTAAGTATGCTTGAATTAAGAAACTTCGAAAAGATGTTCATTTAAAATACTTTAAGCATCTTATTGTAAGCTTATTGCTGTCTTACTTAAATTTATTTATAAAACATATTTTTAGTCTTAAAAATTATTTTTTTTAGTTAAAAGTGATTTTATTCTATATATGACTAATTAGTAAAAGAAATTATAGATATTGAGAAAATTTTGGTTTTTGATAAGATTTTTATTTTTTATGTGCTACAGGGTGTTCAGTTTAAACATTAATTTCTGGCACTAAATAACCATTATTTACCATTACCTTCTTCTTATATGTTTATGTTCTTACTATATCTAACAAAGCTTTCTCGTAAAAAACTCTATTAATCCAAAGAAACTATAAAATTATTCAAAAAAAATGTCGTGTCAAACGATACTGTAATATTTGAGAAAAAAAATTTGCGAGTAACCATAAACTAAGTAATGCATCTCACCATAAAAAAGAGAAATTCGTTACATAAATCCTTAATGAATGTTGGACGTATCAAATTTTTTATGGCAGAAGAAAATGGTCTTAATAATTTATTGTTCAGCAAAAAACTCATAAGATATCTAGCTATAATATAAAAAGCAAATTCATTGGTCATCAATTATGTATGTTGTCGTAAAGTAATATAGAGTAAGAAGTCTTTTTGTATTAAATATAAACTGGTTATAAAAATCTCACTAACGATAGATAAAAGTATACGAAACAAACTTTTTTTTTATATCACAAGGTGACAAACGAGCGAACGGCCACCTGAAATAGCCAAAATAGCGAAGTGACCGTTGCCCATAGACATACGCAATTGCATATGTTCAATAAAATCAAAGACTTGAGGAAAGAAAAAGCTATAAAATTGTTGATATATATTTAATATCCCTGCTGTTATTATCAAGTAAATTCATTCAACTTTAATAATTTACATACATATTATACATGTGTACGTATACTGTTAGGAAGAAAATCTGAAAATAAGCCAGTTTATTGACCCAACACTCGCGTTACTAAAATGTCGACGTTTATGTCCTCTCACTATTCATTCTGTCACTTTACTTTGTAACGAAAGCACGTCATTTACGTCAAAGGATGTCTAAAAATACATAAATTATGTTCAACAGTTTGAAGCACTTTTAATATCACGTCACTAATATAGAGTATGATTAAAAAAGATCAGAAAAAAATGTATAATATATTATCATATTTTACAACATACTGTAGGATGATGCAACGAATATCTCCCTTACTTCCATATTAATGACTTAAAACCCGCGTTATTGTTCGACGTCCAGCAAAATGCTAATTCACTAAACTGTGGGATAATTGTTAGCGTTTAATAAAACAGTCTGTCATCATTTCCGGACTTTGGCAAATTGAGGCCCGGTCATAACCTTGTTATCCCGATTCAAATGTAATGAACCCGAAATTCAATCCTGATTAATGTTTCAATATTAATCTATACGAAAAATGTACTTATTACCTATTTTTAATAATTATATCATTTGTTTATTGTTAAGTAGTCGATTAAGGCAAAATGTGTATAAAAAAAACTACGTAAAAAAATTACCAGTTAGTTTACTTTGGAGCTTATATTTTTTAAAGTAAAAGAAAGAAAATACAATTAATAAAGGGTTTAGTATTGGCTTTGACAAGATAAACTATTCATTATACGGCTTCGCGTAATGTATTCGCGGCTCGGGCTCGGTCCGCAGTGAAATTGCAAAATTACATTGTGCCAGGTAACTAGCACATATCGCGTATATGTTAATTTAAATCTGTCCACTTTTACGTAATGATAAAGTATGATACGTATTTTAATTTCATTCGTTTTTTTTAGTAGTTGGCAAACGAGTAAATGGCTTGATATCTGATATTTGCAAAAACTTAAAAGGATTCGGAAGCTTTTGAACCTTGACCTTGACCTTGACAAATGAAAAAATGCGGAGAAACCGTATTTTGACTTCCTCTCCCCCAGCCAAATTCATCTTTCATTCTTTCTTTACTAGAAAACTAGCTGTGGCACGCGACTCCGTTCGCTCAAAATAAAAAAAAAAACTTAATTATTAGTAGCTTATGTGTTCTTCCAGACTATATTCTACATCTATGCCAAATATCAGTAAGATCTACACAGCTGTTGAGATGCTTTTTTACATCCAAACATTCGCATTTATAATATTAGCAAGGTGTAAGATAGTAAAAGGACTTATCGGCCGATCACCTTTACTTACTTCTACTTGGTCCTTGTATTCTGTGAGGTGGTGGTACCAGTCAAGTGACATAACAACAGCTAATGCGGACCACTTTTAAAAATCTATTATACCAAAATGATGTCAAATGATTAGAAGTCAACTGACGTCTGGCACGGCTGGTACTTTTATGACAGTGGTTTATACAAATCAAGTCAGTATTTCCATAACAGAAGACGTCGAGCGGCTTGAGTTGCATAAATACGCTTTGCGACACGCGGCGAATAAATAAACATTAGATTTATTTCCGTTTCACAGAGCACTTGGAATATTCAGTGCATCGGACCCAAGTGGATTGCACTTCTTACCAAGATTGGGTTGGTTTACACTACTTTGTGGTTGAAGTTAGGTTTAAATGAAAGTGTAACTTATTATGAATAAACACACGACAAAAACGTATAATTTGACAGTGCCCTCATTTGTGCTGGTTTCGTGCGCCACTGACAAATCTAATAATTAATTTTACACTCAAAGAAAAGATTTGTCAGCTTAATAGGTGTGCGAGCTGTAGGCCTAATTTTAAGCCCTTTCCCCATCTCACACTCTTATTATAAGGAAATAATAGTTAGGGGAAGTGGATTTGACGGAGAAGAGGAACACGAAATATCCAATTGCCTGTCCAATTAGCCTAGGACCCCTCCTTTGTTTATAAAAGGTATCCTACGCATTTGTAATTGCAGATCTCTACAACCATCGATCGTTTTGCGAATTCATGTAATCACTATATATAGTAAAAAAAAATTAAATCAAATTGATTCTCATTAACTATATTTAAATTAGCATCATATTTACTTTGATATACAAATGCATTTTAAGTTACATATTGGTCTCCTAAAAATACTTATTGAATCACCGATTACTAATTAGTACACAGTAATGAATAAAAAGCTTCATAATATTAATTAAGATCCGTCCGATAATATTGAATGATGTACAACATCAATCATTACGTGTTGCTGAGTATTGCGAACTCGATAAATATTAAACAGCCTGTACCATTATCATAATTATAAGAGTGGATAGTAGACTTGATTGTTTATAAAAAAAATGTTGAGTGAATTGGATAACACATTTAAGGTTTGCAAATATAACGTACTCTTTGTAAAAAGCTCCTTTTTATTCAAATATAATACGACATAAATTATTATTTTTTAAATGCGTACTGTAGCATTCGTAGCGTTATATTTATCTCGTTCACGTACCGACACGTGCTACCGGTCCAAAGGTCTGACATCGACTGGGTCTCTCCGGCATGCACTTATGATGTGTACGCTCGAGACAAACATCACTAAATTTATGCATACACTACATGACCCCCTAAGCATGTAAAATTATACCGTTCTTTTACGACTAGGGCGGATATAAAAATTCCGTCCAGTTTTTTTGCCCTTTGCTATACGATAGACAATGATCTCTATAAATGGATAGGCGACTGTTTGGAAATAAAAACTTTCGCTTCATTCCGATATAAACGCCCCTGTTGATGTTACGTGACAGTTATTTCTATCTATATTATTAGTTCGAATCTACACCACCGCTATCATCAGCGCCAAAATGGCGGAAATCAAATAGACACAAAATAATACGTCTTAAAACCCCTCTATTTATAGAGTTCAGTGATAGATGACAAAATTCTTCTAGGTTTTGAGACCCCCTAAAACTCGGGCATGTAAATAAAAACCATATAATACAATAAAAATTCTACGCAAATACTAAACGGGATCCCATCAATATTAATTAAGGCAATTAAACTGTACTCTCTTATTTGTAAACGGATAAAGTTGCAAATGTTACAACATTTCATAATAAAAACTCAGCATTTTTTCCAGAGTTCATTATCAAGGGACATTTTGTAGCGGACGAGTTTCGTAAATGACCTACAACAGGATATAAAGGCCTTGTAAACATGATTGCTTTCTCTGAATAAACAGACATTTAGACAACGATTTTATTAAAAATATTGTGTTGTTTTTTTAATTAATTATTGTACTTATTCGTAGTTTATGCGAGCTGCCAGGAGCAGATGTATCAGCCGTCATATCTAAATACAGACTTCTTACAAATATCTTTTGTCATACAATCCATCCATACATTCTTCACTCTGCCTCTACCTTAGTAACTATCAATATTCAATCTCATTAATTATAAATTATTCAAACTTTCGTGAGACATTATACTAGACTGATATAAAAACGGCTAAACACTCACGTATATTCGTCCGGTGGCGGCATCGACTAGTTTTGAGCCCATCCGGGGCCCTTCATCACTGGAGAAATATACGTGAGTGTTTAGCCGTTTTTATATCAGCTCATTAACTATAGTTCAAAAGCGTATTACTTTTAAACACTAACCGTGAGTTTCTGAGACCAAAATCTTTAACATATTGTCATCTCTGTTTTGATAAAGATGACGGGGATGACTATATGTTTTATACAGAGATTTTGATGTCAGAAACCAGCGGTTAGTAGTGTATATGCAACTAATTTCACACAGTATCTCTCTGACTATGTTTGGGAAACAATTTATTTTGCTTGGCAATAAATATAATACTCAAGAAACTAAAGCATGCTCAATATTAGTATAAACCATGGGTTACACTGATGAAAACTACGAAAAACATAGTGTCATCCCTCTCATACTCTTTGGGAAGTGATGCGATGAAAATATTTTTCCTGTTGTTCGCCAATGTAAGTCCAACTTTAAAGGCAACTTTTCGTAAACATCGTAAAGACGTCTACTAAACGACGATAAAAACCGCAGTCGTATCCAACAGACAATCATTACACCTCAATTTTGTTACATTGACAAATCACCGCGGCGGAAAAACACGCCTTTTACCTGCTTTCAGACAAGCCAAATGTCGATTTTATATGGATTCTTCTATTACATCAGTGGTTCCCAAACTTATTTTGTCTACTGCCCATTTTGAGCATAAATATTTTTTTAGCGCCTCCATATTTTCACATATTTAAAAACTACACTATAACTTCAAATAAAATAAAATAAATATTAACGGAGAATTCTAAACGTAACTTTTACTATAACCCGCAACTTGAGACCTGCAGCGCCCACAAGGGGCCGTTATCGCCCACTTTGGGAAAGACTGCTTTACATGGTTACTCTATTATTTTGTGTTGTTTTTTGTGCAATTGTACTATTTACTGTAGTAATACATTAATTTTTCCTACAATTTAAATAATTATTTTTTTACTGGCTGTACAACGCAACGCCGTCCACATGGAATTTAAAAAAAACTAGTGGCCTCTGTGTTCTTCCAGAATATGTTTTACATCTTTACCAAATTTCATCGGGATCCGTTGAGCCGTTCCTGAGATACTTTCAAACATCCATCCATCCATCCATACATTCGCATTTATAATATTACTAAGATGTATCGTCTCATTGTAACTTAAACGGTGAGTATTTTTTATTCTGCCATTAAAGTATTGAATTTTTAACAAAGAACTGTTTTTAATTTTTTCCAAAGTTGTTTCTTTGTTAATTATGTTTATAGCAAAATGAATAAATCATATTATAATGTATAAAGAAAGCATTTCGCATAATTACACTGCTGTTACATTTCGCACCAAATTAAGGAACATTCGTATAATTTATGTCCCATTAAAAGTTCACCTAACTAATTTATTGCGTTTTCCTATTGAAATTATTAAGGTTTTAATTATTGTATGAAATATTAATTAATTTTACTTTTTAATGTATATTAAATCATTTAAAAAAGTTCAGTAAAATATTACTTATCTGTGGTAAAATTTATCTTTATTTATTTATCAAGAATTAAAATAACAATTTTTAATCCTTTATATAAAAGATCACAATCTTGTTGTAGCCAAAGGTTTTTCTGATGTTAAAAACTGAAGTGTTTTGTGAACTGAAGTGTTGTGTTTAATTTTTTCATTCTTCCTCCTATTGGCTGTGTTTTTACTGTATTTATTACTTCCCTTTATTTACGTTTAATGGACATCATTTTCAAAACAATTCCCATCAGTAAAGAGACTTCATGGTAGTGACGGCTTAATTTCTCGCACAACTTACTTTGCAATAATCTACAGAGACCAATTCTCTTAACAAATCTCCGAGTTTAGAACTGCAATTAATTTATTTGTAATTAATTTATTATTTTTTGCAATAGATGGCGTTTTTATTAAAATTCATCTATTTGACATTTAGATGGCGCCACTGGTCAAGGAAAAATCTTGTAATTTCTATAAGTATTTTATGTGTTTAAGACGCGAGTTAATAATATAACTTAATTTATATATTTTATAGTTAATTTTGCACCAAATTAAAAACGAAACCTTTTAAATGTAAAAACTTATATCTAACTTAGTAAATATAACTTTATAATAAATAAAGTTTACGTGTCTAAGAAGTTTGAACATTTCATATATTTAGTATACATTTTAATTTAAACTTTGTGATATGTCATGCATAACAATGACATGAGAAACTAGAAAATTGACGAAATACATTAAAGATATTTTGATATTAAAACTCTTTAATGTTATAAAATATTTTAATATTTTAACTGTAGGTTTCCGAGACCAAAACCTCTATATAAAACATATCTTCAACGAAAAAGAGATAACATTATTTTTTAAACGGAGTTTTTGGTCTCAGAAAGCCGGCGATAAGACTGATAAATGTCAAATGTATATTTTGGAACAACACAAAGTCTACTAATTATCTTTTTTTTATTTCCGCGTGAACAGAGTCATTTGTACCTTCGACAAAACAGAGAAACAATATGATTTAAACGGGGATTTTAGTCTCAGAAACCCACTGTTAGACATTAGACTTTACACTGCAACACATGTTAAGTTCAACGAGTATATTTCTTCGTTAAGTATCTTCAAGAATGACTTATGTTAGAAAGCGCATTAGTATGCGGGCTATACATTTATCCCCCGTCTTACGATTTTATCCTGATTCCGTTATCTGAGCAAATGAGGAGATTACTTTGCTACAGCGCGGAGCAGCAGGATTGATGAGAGGCAGCCCAAATACAAATGCGCCTTCCTTTAATACTTAATCTGATAAGAGCCTTTTGCTCTTATACAAGGGAACCAGGATTCTTGAGTTTTTACCTTGATTCTTATTAACGTGTACCTTGAAGTTTGAAATTGAACATTTATCAACTAGTAATCGCCTGCGACTCCGCGCGGAATTAAAAGATAATAAGTAGCCTATTGATTAAATTAATCTAGTTTTTTTAGTGAATAGACATGTAAAATTATCATAAACTGTAAAGCAATAAAGGCTATTTTATATTTATTTTATAAGCAGCCTATGTGTTCTTCCAAACTATGTTCTACATCCATGCCTAATTTTATCGAGATCCGTTCAGCCATTCTGGAGGTTACTTCAAACAAACATCCATCTATCCTTTTATCGATCCAAACATTCGCATTTATAATATTATAAGCTGTCGCCAGTGAAACTGCGCGGAATAAAAAGTAGCCTATGTGTTCTTCTGTTGTGTTTTATATGTATGCCAAATTTTTCGAGAATCGTTCAGCGTTTCTGGAGACCTTCAAACAAACATCCATCCATTTAAACATTCGCTTATAATTTTAGTAAGATATTATATTCTATCACTTTTACCACATTATCATTTTAATTACTAATGGTTATCTGCAACTTTGTCAGCACGGGACAAAACTAATCTATAACATGGTAGTCATCATCATCATCATCAGCTCACTATATGTCCCCACTGAGGGGCTCGGAGCCTACCCTAAGCTTAGGGTGATTGACATAACACGGTCGTATGCATCAGTTACTCATCCATATCAGCCTATGGGTTTTCAAATATTACCCAGAAAAAAGTTACAGACAAGCAGACAAAGTACAGTAAGAGTATAGAGCCAGATTTGTTTTCTTTGTAACACACAGACACTTCAATTTAATGTATTCTATAGATGTAGACGAAAATCGTAGTCAAGCCGAGTTTCCTAATTTACAATGACTGTTGATATTCAATCACGATATTGCATTTAATCAGCAAATGATAGTATTTATAAGATGGATGTTTATCAATTTCCGACAAAATATCAGATATTAGTACTTCTAATCTTATTAGTTTATTTAATAATTCCGGATATTCTTTATACGAATAAGTATTAAAAGATAAAATTAAAAAGATGCTATCAGCTTAATTAAATAAAAAAACTTTTACTACTAAATATGTTCCACAAAGTGATAAAAAATGATTCATTGTTTTTCCCCAATAAATATTGGAGTAGTGTCCAAATCAAGGATGTATAATATTTGTGCTTTGTAAATAATTTACAAGATGTAACAATTTGATGGCTTTTCTTTTTTTTTGGGAGTAATATTTCGGCGTTCGGAGTTATCGCGGATAGATTGGAGACTTCCGTTTTGTTGTATGTTGATTTGCAAGATTTTAAAATTAAAAACACAAAAAACACACACACAAAAAACTAAACAACACAAAAAAAAAACAAAATAAAAAACTTTGTTACATACATTTTCCTTCTTAAGGTTATATTCTAAAACATCAAATACAAACTGATATAAAAACGGCTAAACACTCACGTTTATCGTCCGGTGGCGGCACCGACTAGTTTCGAGCCCATCTGCAAACAGTGAGTGAGCGGCGAGCCGCGTCCGCGGAATAATACCAGTCCCACTCACCATGATGAAGGGCCCCCGATGGGCTTAAAACTAGTCGGTCGGATTCGTGAGTTTTTAGCCATTTTTTATCAGTTTATCAAATACAAAATGTGTACTTTAATTTTTTTTTCAGAATTACAACTCTCACGTCTACCTGACACTCCGACGAAGAAGCCGAACGAAACGACACTCGACATCACTCGTCAAAATCGGCTGTTATTTGTGCTCTAGGTGTAAAATTTTAAAGTTTTTAAAAAATGCCATTTATTTTTTTTAATACCCTGAGGGAAATTTTTATTTTATTTTTCTGGTGACCCTTGTGACCACCCCTATCATCCCCCTTCCTATGTACGTAACCTTTTAGGACACCTTGTATATACGCGTGAATGTTAGTCAGTTGGGTAATAATAAAAATTTCGAGAGTTGTGTATTGTTATTACTAACTAATTATCTTCTTTCTATATAAACATATTTATCAATTAAAGATAATCAAATAACTGATAAAATGATAGTATATTAATAACATCGAAGTACTTTGCCACTGAGTTGTATTGCAAAATGTATTCCCTTAAGTTGTTTTCGTTATTCTTATGTTTTAGTATAGTACAATGTAACTCGTATGGTTATCATAAATTGGTGGGCATACCGAGGGCGAGGGTGATAAAAATAGCTGAAGGGATGTCTCGTATCGTCGGAGGATCTCAAGTTACAACGCTCAACTCTTTCCCTTATCAGGTCAGTGACCTCAATTTAAGATGGCTCATCGAATTAAATGATAAAAACTAAACGAACACTACTTTTAGACATTTTTTACATCAATTATTTGGCGCAAATGACGCGCTTTCGTTACAAGTTAAGTGTCAGAATGATTAGTGTTGGGACACAAAACAAACGTCGACATTTTAGTAAGGCTAGTGTTGTGCCAGTACACCGGCACAGTGTCGGATTTTCTTCCTAACACTATTTAACAGAAATAAATCATTTAATAACAATCTTAATTATCTTACTAACATTATAAATGCGAAGTAGTAGATGAATATTTGTTAGAAGGTATCTCCAGAACGGTTCAACGAATATCGATGAAATTTAGCATAGATGTAAAACATAGCCTGGAAGAACACATAGGTTACTTACTACGTTTTTTTTAATTCTACGTGGACTGAGTGCCGTGAAAAACTAGTAATAAGACGAATTTTTATGAAATGAAGCTTTATGTGATCGGAACAAGGTTTAATTTTACTTTTCAAGGCTTACGGTTCCCTTTATAAGAATAAAACGGAACCTTACCGACTCCATAATCTTTGACTACTGTAGTGTAACAACGCAACATGTCTCGGTACATGAACGAGCCAAATATAACGCAACGAATGCTACAACTACCATTCTAGGTGACACGCATAAAATTGTGTTTTTTTATTGTTCATTATAGTTTAATTTAAAATATTTTCCAGGCTGGTATTGTAGCCACTCAGACTACCGGTGCACAATCTATTTGTGGTGGATCGTTAGTGTCTACAACCAGAGTCCTCACAGCCGCGCATTGCTGGAGAGATGGCCAAATGCAAGCGAGAAGATTTACGATCGTTCTTGGCTCTTTGAGAATATTCTCCGGTGGTACCAGAATAGACAGTAGTGATGTTGTCGTACATCCACAATGGAATTTTAACGATATAACTAATGATATTGCTATGGTTAAAATTACAGCTGTGAATTTAAATGGTAAGTTGTTTTGCACGTCTTTAAAACCGTACTGAACCAGCGTTGTGGACTATGGTATCAGCCCTAACTTGGGTAGGCATTTAGGTGTAGAAACATGTAAGGGCTAAAGACAACGTGTTTTTTAAAAGCAAGCATAAAAATACGTCAAAGAGAAATTTCATTTTGTACTCTATCTTAAGCATTAAATCTCGTATTATTATTAATTTTATTCGCGATAAGAAATCTGTTTTGTTCACCACCTTGCTTTGTGAGAACGGACCCTTAGAAATGTGACTAAATAATACAATGTTGTTAAATGATAAATGATTTTTTTACGCTATTAATAAAATCAAATAATGTATTGGTTACAGCAAACATACAACCGATTGCTTTGCCAACAACTTCAGAAGCACGAGAAAATTTTGCCGGTCTATCCGGTATTGCGTCTGGATATGGCAAAACTAGAGATTGTAAGTAAAAAGTGATAACTTGTACTATATTGTATTAAAATAAAATAATAAATCTCTAAAAATTTAAAAAATTAACCGTAAAATTCGTAAAAAAATGTTAAAGCCTTGTAAAAACGATACGGAGAATCATGATTAAATAATTGCCATGAAAATCTGAGCAGGCGCTCACAATAATTTGGACGTCCACATTTGTTCTTCTTGAGTTGGTCGTTTATTATCTGAACATCTAGATAGACTCAAAGAAGTACCTTTTACTTCTATCATTTCAGCACAAAACAGTTTTCCGTCGACGACATCGCTGTACCAAGTGACATTATCGGTGCTCACAAACGCGCAGTGTCAACAGAGGTTCAACATGCCACTGCATAGCAGCCATCTTTGTACTGACGGTGTTCGCGGTGTGGGAACTTGTGAAGGCGATTCCGGTGGCCCATTGAGTGTAGTTTGGAAGAACCGTCGCACATTGGTAAATAATAATTTTATTTTTATTAATTTAAATTATAGATAAACAATTAATACGAGGTCGTTAAATTAAATAGTCTCTAAGTAATGGAGACTTTTTATTGACCAAAATTGTTACAAAAAATAATGTAACTTTTATAAAACGAAAGTGTTGCCTTTAATATCGTTGTCCCTATTTTTAAAAAGAGGATGAAAATAAATGTTTAGATGGATGGATGGATGGATGGATGTTTGTTAGAATGTATCTCCTGAACGGCTCAACAGATCTCGCTGAAATTTGGCGTAGATGTAGAACATAGTCTGGCAGAACACATAGGTTATAAATAAAGTTTTATTAAATCCATCTGAAAGAATCCGTCGGCGACTGCTAATGTGTTTAAATAGAAAAGACTTATTTTTCGAATAGGCAATTCTAGTAAATTGTTTATAATACGTAATTATATTATTTTTTATTACAGATTGGTATCGTGTCGTTTGGCCTAGGGGACGGATGTCAACTGGGTCTCCCTTCAGTCTACACACGAGTGACCGCCTTTCTTCCGTGGATAAATACTAACATGTAGAGATAATACAAAAAAAAAATGTCTTATTTAACTATTTGTTGCCAACAACTTCGTTCGGAATACGACTGAATAGTTGATGCCCTATTGCAGATTGTAATTTATCTATGTTTCAAATTTCATCCATAACCGTGGTATAAAGCATCCATACATCAATCCAAACTTTCGCATCTATAATATTAGTAATATTACACTGTTATATTTCATTTACAACGTCTCAAGTTGAGAAGTTCTTTAGTTGAATACATTCTTTATTGAAAAATATTTTCTAAGGTAACGAAACTTTATTTTAGTACAATATTTTATAATATATTTACGGTAAACTTACTCTACGTTTATGTTTTAATAGTGGTAGAGTTTGCAATAATATTTAGATATAAGGGCTGGTTCGACCGGTGCAATACGACTACACAGAAGACAGGCATCAAGTGGAAGTAATTCCGCGCTTTGTCTGATACGTGTACGTGCTAAAAACTTTAGTCTTCTGCCTAGCCTTTATGTACAAAAAAGTATGGGAAGGGAAATTAAGTAATTATTTGACTAATATATTTAGGTGTTAACTATTTATAAACTAACTGTCGGCTGTAACTCCGTCCATGCGGAATAAAAAAACTAATAAGTAGACCATACAGGCTTCTTCCAGACTATCTATATGTGTGCCAAATTTTGTCAAATTCCGTTAAGCCGTTCCGAAGATACATTCAAACATCCATCCTTACAAACATTCGCATCTATCTCTATATATATATAAAAGAAAGTCGTCTTAGTTACACTTTTTATAACTCAAGAAGGGCTTTACCGATATGGCTGAAAATTGGTGAGGAGGTAGCTTAGCGCCAGGAAACGGACATAGGATACTATTTATTCTTTTCTTTTCTAATTAATGCCTTGAAGAGCTGCTTATTATTTAACTTACTAATTTTATAAATGAGAATGTTTAGATGGATGTAATGTCGATGGATGGGTGGGCTACACTAATTATTTTTTTTTATATATTCACGCGGACGGAGTCGCGAGCGACAGCAAGTTTATTATATTCGTAAGATTATTTAATTATTGTCTGTCTTTTATTTCTAGTAAGAAATATTATGAACTGAAATATAACAAAGGATGAGATAGCTTAAAAACTCTATAACATTACTTTGAAAGCTGTTACAACGGGAAATTCTAAAAGCTTTGCCGGACTCGGCCGATAGTCTTCCGCTATGATAAAACTTCATTGCCTTTAAGCCCCTTTTAAAAAGGTTCAGAATATCAAAATAAGAGTTGCATGAAAACGTTAGCTGGCCGTTTAGATAAAATACAGGCTAACATCCTGCTATTAAAAAGAAAAATGACTACGACCTCCTTTATTGACTTAAATGTTGGGATTTATATAACCTAAAATGGACGACGGATTTTAAGTGTTTATTCAAATTTAGATATCGTAATTCGAGTTTAGGGAAATCTGTGAGATAAAGCATTTTACTTTTACGTTTAATAATAACGGAATATTCTCGCATTAGTGTTATTAAAATTATCTTACTTATATTATAAAAGCGAAAGTTCAGATAGATAGGAAGATTGATGGATGTTTGTTTAAAGGTATCTTCAGAACGGCTTCATGGATCTTGATGAAATTTGGCATAGATGTAGAAAACAGGCTACTAATTAAGGTTTTTTTTTAATTCAGAGTTTGTAGCTATAGCTAGTAAAATTATAAATAAATAGTGTAGCTTCTAAACAGTTTAATAATTTTTCAAATTGGTTAATTAGTTTTGGAGCCTATTCAATGCAAATAAACAAATCGTTCATCTTTATTATATTAAGTATAGGTAAATCTGAGGATAATGAGTCGTTAACATTTCAAGCCAAACAAGAACAAGATATATTTCACCTTAATGTTTCCTCATAATAAAACAAAGGAAACCTCAAGATAAAATTAAATCTTAAATTAAATTGAATTTTGGAATTACGGTAGCATTTCTAACAGCCAATTTATGAAATGAAAACAAAACATAATACGAAAGCGGCAAGTGATTTAATTTGAAAGAAAACATCCTGTATATTTTAACCATATTTTGTAAATGTTATCCTATTAAAAGTATGCTTGTCTTTGGATTGTATTTCTAGTGGTTACAGGGTGATATCAAATACCTTATAACCTTAAATATAATTTTGTAAAAAAAGTAAAGAGTGTACTCTATGCGACATTGCAAAATAAAGCTAAATTCATTTTCCATTTCATCATATCAGTATATTTAATTAATTTTGTTTATACATTTTGAAACATCCTGTAAATAAAATCGCGTAGTTTCACGCAGTTTTATATATAGGTCGGTTTGTTTTTTGTAAAGTGACAACAGCATCGTAGTTTATTGCTCACGTTCAGGATTTGTTGAATTTATTGACAAGGGAATATATTTTTAAAGCTCTACATGTTTGTTTAAAATTTGCACAATCTTTTTTTTTTAACTAACACCCGCGTTTACCTATCGGTCACGTTTTATATTTAGTTTGCATACTGAATAGTGTAAAATGTCGTCTGGTTTATTTAATAAAATAGAACTTTTCCGCGTAGAGTAAAAAAATAAATTCGTTCTCTCTATCGATTGGCGCCAAAGGATTCTAACAATGTCTAAAAGTAATTATATATAGCGTAAAACTTGCGACAAGTGCATCATCATCAACATCAACCTGCCCTTATCCCTATCGAGGGTCGGCACAGTATGTACTACTTCTCTATACATCTCTATCAGCCGTCATATCCGAGTCTACCCCCTTCTTACGCATATTCTCTTTCACACAGTCATTCCATACTTTTATTGGTCTTCCTCTACCCTTGTAGCCATCCACATTCAGTCTCATTACATTTTTGCTTATATCATCATCATCCCTCCTCATAACATGTCCAAACCATGCTAATCTTTTACTCCTCACTTTCTCGATCACTGGCGCTACTTTCAAACTTCCTCTAATATAGACATTTAAAACACACATAAAACTTGCGACATGTGCATAGATCCTAATGTTGAATCTTATCTTGAACGAAGTCTATTATTAATAAAACAAATTCGTAGACTTTTACAAATTTCTTACATTACTTTAGAAACTATAGGAGTCGGCGCCTCAGTTTCTGCTAAGCGCAATACAAGTAATAAATGTTACAACATAAATATCCATGCACGGATCGTACTAAGATGGAATTCAGCCAAATTTGTAAATTCCTTTATTCTTGATTGTAGTATCGACCTTGTAATAATAACCTCGTTTCTATGCGTACGAGTATTAGTCTAGCGGCCTATCCCGGCTTCGTATATTCGGACATTAATGTTAAACATATAATTATTATATCAATACGAGAAAAGAAAAGCTTTGTACTCGTATTTAAGGAAATTACACAAACGAGAAAGTCACTTAAATTACTATGGAAAAGAACTACCAAAAACTATTTTAATAAAAAAAACAATTCTTTGATTATGCACTTATTTGATATTTTTTTATTAACAACTGTACAGCAATCTTATAGAATACATAGGTAGAGGAAAACCAAAGAAAGTGGATGGATTGTGTGAAAGAGGATATGCGTAAGAATCTGATGGATTCAGATATGACGGCTGATAGAGGTGTATGGAGGAGTACATACTGTGCCAACCCTTCGTAGTGATAAAGGCAAGTTGATGATGACGTACATTGTAAAATAGTTTACATAATAACATAGTAGATAAAAAAACTATGTTCTAATTTAACCAATGAATACTAGTTAGTGTAGATATCATGAATTAACTTGTTACAACTTAAATCACATTAAATCTTGGAATTAAATCAAACTTCAGTTGTTATAAAGTTTCGTGCCGTTTCGATTTAATCCATTAAACATTTTCATACGATTTTGTACGTTGTGAAAGTGCTAAATGTATTTTGCAATTCAAATTCGGACCAAGGAACGTTTGTGTTACCGGAGTCGAAGGATTTCTGCTAACTATGTAACAGAGAAGCGACTTAGTTAACTAAAACATTCATTACTACTTCCTAATTATGGAGCGACTCGATTCGTCAACGACCGAGCACTTACCGATCGGCTTGATTCCCTGGTCTTGCGGAGGGACATCAGTTCCCTCTGCATTTTTTACCGTATTTACCATGGGGAGTGTTCTGAAGAACTGTTTGAAACGATTCCAGCCGCCGAGTTCCGTCATCGGACGATACGACAGACCGCCATATTCCATCCACACCACCTGGATGGCTGGCATTCCACAACGGTGCGATTCTCGCGCAACTTGCCTTGCACAGCCGCGTTGTGGAATGGTCTATCCTCGGCGGTATTTCCAAACCAATACGACTTAGGGTCCTTCAAGAAGCGAGCATACCATTACCTTAAAGGCCGGCAACGCATCTGCGGTTCCTCTGATGTGGCAGATGTCCATGGGTGTCGTTGATCACCTCGGTGTTCCCGCCGCTCGTTTGCCCCTTCTCTTATATAAAAAAAAAACTAAGCATGCTTAAAAACCATCGAAATAGCGATGTGACATCTGTCCTTATACATCCGCAATAGCAGTTGCATACCTTTAATCAGCGGAGGAGGGGACGCAAAGAAAAAAGATATATCTCCTTCCTTTCCTTATAGGAAAAAGGTAGTAAGGAAAAGCGGACTTAAATTAGGTCTTTAGCATGCATAGATATGTTTGAGCCTTTTTGTACGTGTGTGTGATATGCATGTACTTTATTGTAAAATCTTTTTTGTGTTTTGTGACTTTGTTACTTTTACTACGGTAATTATGTTATTAATTATTATCACAATTTTCAAAATAAAACTTGATAATATGAGGTATTTTACAAATGCTCGTTTCTATTATACATCTATCGTCTTGTATCGGTACGAAATCTATTTTGGAGTTTAACTTCAAGGGAATTTCAATCTCATTTCAGAGTTACAACTGGCGTATATCCAACTTTAGGTTTGTCGTTGACTTTTGTATTGTTTTTTTAAGTTCCATTTTTTGAAGTTAATTTTCTATTAGATTTTGTTGCAATGTCGCTTCGAAGCGATACTATAGCGAACTTGAAATAGTATGGAAGTCGCGGGACAATCACGTGACTCATAGAAAGTTATGGAATCGCTTTGTAGCGAATGCACTTTGTTGAAGCGAATTAAATCTATTACGGCTAGGTTAACATTACGGTTAAAAAAATTCTTGTTTAAAATTTAACAACCAAAAATACTTATTCTAAACTTAGCTCAACTTTACAAGGTAAACGACGTAGAAGCTTAATTTCATTTTACTCAACTTGGCGTACTGTTTCCTGAGGGCTTAGCTCAAACAAAATAAAAACAGAGAAACGCCTCTCTAATTAAAGTGCCAAGCGTTTCAACCTAAATTATACCTAAGCACGCTACTTCGCCCTGTCAAGTCACTTCGTACTTACATCACAACTTGACTAAGTAACAATTCTCTACTTTATTTATATTGCATAAGCAGAGGTGACTTTAAACACTAAAAACTTGATTAAAAACTTAAAACTTTACTTGGAACGTATTTTATTAGTATATTTTGAGCATTATAAAAATTAAGCAAACACATTGAAATCAAAGTTAATTTTAGGAATGACTAGCTGTCGCCAGTGACTTCGTACACGCGCTATTAAAAAAAATTATTAAGTAGCCAACGTGTTCTTCCAAGTTATGCAGCCATGCAGCCGTTCTAGAGGTACCTTTTATACAACATCCATCTATACATTCGCATTTATAATATCAGTAAGATTTTCAGTCTTCCATAACATCCTTTTGGGACTATATGTTTCTTCTATACAGCAACTAATATAGCTGAATAGTGTCGTCTAAAATTAAAACATGATTTTCATATTTCATACAACTTTGATCCTATAAATCTAACTTTACCCTGAGTTAGACAGTTTAATTTAAACTTTCGGTAGCTTGACAAATTAAATATAAAAAAACATAGTAATGAGAAATTTAGAAGCGCCAAAACGTATCCTCTATATCTCGTACTTAATCATATAAAACAAGATTGATAAAAACACTGTTACCACTTTGCTCCATCTTACATCTTACTAATATTATAAATGCGAATATTGAAATGGATTTTCTTTATATTATAAGAGAATTGGGCAAACGAGCAGCGGCAACACCGAGGTGTTTATCGATGCACACGGACGTCAGCAATACGAGAGGAACGGCAGATACGTTGCCGGCCTTTGAGATGGTGATCGCTCGCTTCTTGAAGGACCCTAAGCGGTTTGGAAATACCACCGAGGACAGACCATTACGCAACGCGGATATTTTTTAGTAAGTAACTCGGATAAACAGATCTATATTAAACTAGCTATCACCCGCGACTCCGTCCGCGTGGATATATAAAAACTTAATATAGATAAGTTAAAAAAAAAGTAGCTCTTCAAGGCATAAATTCAAAAAATAAAATGAATAAATTGTATCCTATGTCCGTCTCCTGGCTGTAAGGTACCTCCTCACCAATTTTCAGCTATATCGGTAAAGCCGTTCTTGAGTTATAAATAGTGTAACTAACACGTCTTTCTTTTATATATATATAAAATTGTGACCAGACATGTACTACTTACCAAGTTTTCTTTAATTCCGCGCGGACAAAATCACGGACGATAGGTAGTCTAAATATAAATCAATAGCCCTTTACATTTACGAATCAAATGTAGGTTTCCACTGCCGAAAGGCTATAACACAGCAAATCTAGTAAAGTAATATTTCTATGATTGTTACTGGCCACAAATTATACTATTTAAAGAAATTAAGATACTATTTTACCTATTTTTGTCACCAATAAGTTTCCAGTTGATTTATAGGATGAAAATTATGTTTAAAAAAAACACAACACAATAAGCAAAAACAGCATAAAAATAATTATAAAGAAATAACACATAAAACATTAATTAATAAGAAACAGGAAATATTTACAAAGAATGTTGCAATGCTGACCGGATAAGGTTGCACTCAGCTTTGTATGCTGGGTGTTCCTCTCTGGACCACACAACGCTGATCTTCCGTGAAACCCCATAGTTTCATCCCATTTGTAATAAGTGTTGATTTTAATTTGGAACATGGTTTTGGAGCAGAGCTAATGACGTTCTTAATTACAGTAATTTTGGTTTGTGTGGTTTGTACTACGCGATATGTCGGGGATTTACATTAGTTTATGCAACTAAAATGTTTCCCCATTCAGTTTGTAATTGGTATATAATTTATGAGAGAGTCAGTGGCTCAGGGGTTAAGCAGTTGACCTGTAATCTGCAGGTCCTTGGTTCGAATCTCAGCATGTACCAATGTGTTTGATTTACATATGTGTATTTATCCGACGTTCTTACGGTGAAGTAAAACATCGCGATGCAACCTGCACATCACTGGGCAAGCGTGGTTGACTAAGGCCTAGTCACCCCTAACTTAGGGAAGGTTACGAGCCCATTATTGGGGACGTATAGTGACCAGATGATGATCATAATTCATACTGATATTATAAATGTGAATGTTTGTTTGAAGTTATCTTCGGGACAACTGAACGGATATTAATGAAATTTGGCATGTAGAACATAGTCTGGAAAAAACATAGGCTACTTATAATTTTTTTGGATTTTGGCGCAAACGCAGTCGCGGGCGACAGCTAGTATACTATAATTTATATTAGAGACTAGTATTTGCGACTTTTTTTGCTTTTAAATGAACTACTCAATTATCGAGTTATCATAGAATTTTAATACTTCTTAAAGGCTTAGTTACAAAAGCCCTGTTTAAGAATTCTATATGAAAGAAAATTTTACATGTAATATTTAATTGAAGCTACGGTTCGTGTATGGCAAACTTTATAATTACTCAACGCTTGAACATATCTATACCAACTGCAGTCTGTGATTGTCCCTTAAGTTACCAGATTTAAATAAAAGATTATTGCTTAAAACAAAAGAAGAACAATAAAATAGAATGTTGCCAATCGTATCAAAAATCTTTCTATTTCGTCAAAAGGCAACTTTGATTGCATTTGTTATGCCGCAAGGAAAAAGAATTGCAGCTCCAAACTAAAACGTCGATATTTCAAATATTCTCGTCCCACTTGCCAAGCCTTGTGTTGACGTAACTTTGGAATATGTAACTCATATAAAATATTTGATACTAGCTGTCGCCCGCGACTCCGTCCGCGTGAAATGAAAAAAAAACTTAACTAGTTCCCGACAACTATTTTTCTCACCTTTTAAACCTTCCCTATGCTTCCACGAACATTTCAAGATCAAGATAAGATAAATCCGTACAGCCAATCTCGAGTTTTAGGGAGACTAACGAAAAATTTTCCCCGTTTTCGCAACATTTCTCACTGACGATTCGCTCCTATTCGTCGCAGCGTAATGTTATATAGCCTAAAGTCTTCCTCTATAAATGCACTATCCAACAAAAAAAGACTTTTTCAAATCGGACCAGTAGTTCCTGAGATTAGCGCGTTTAAACAAACAAACAAACTCTTCCGCTTTATAATATTTGTATAGATTGTTATATCCGTTTTCAAATTTATATTGACTACGACCATCGTAGTGACAACTGACGAAAGACAGGTACAAATACGTAGTTACAACGTTCTTATTGAATTTATAAGCAAACAAGCTGCTGTTCGCCTAATGTTAGTTGTTTTTTATGCCATGAAGTGGCGCGCATTCGGTCACTTAAATTAGCCGAAATAGCGAAGCGACCGCTGTTCATAGACATCCCCAATCGCCAATACCTTGTCAACACCAACAGCTTTAATCGTCGGACGAAGGGGTGCATAGTTAGAGGATATTTCCCATACCTATGTGTCCTCTCCTATGTCAAATTCTCTTCCCCTTCTTCCTTTTCTTATCACAAAAGGGTAGGAAAGAGGACTAAGCCTTCAGCACGTACACTCATCAGACGAAACGGGGTGTTTCTTTCACTTCTATTTTGTTGTATTGCATTGGTCGAGTTGGCCCATTCGTGCGATAGATGTCGTTACTGGCCTCTACTACTGTTATATAAAGTTGTATATTTAATCATTAAGGTTACATTGATAATAGAAGGTTAGATATATATTTTTATTCTATAGAAATTTTAGATATAAAATCCGTTCATATCATTCTGTATACAGTTAAAAAGTTGTTTCCACAAAGTTACTGTGATTGTGTTGGCTTGTGTTCAACCGCATTTCAGATTTGAAGTTAGTTTTACTACACAATTTACTTTTATTTTGGACAATTCGGCCTCGTGGGGTTGTTTTAAGGTTAGTTGTAATTTATCTATAATAGAAAAAAAAATATTATTCATCGCTGCCAGTATTTAAAAAAGAAAACAGACGATTAGGGATTCATGTTTTAAATAATTCAAATGGCATTTTTTTGTAAATTTACGTCAGTTGTTATTCAGTCGAGTTAATTTGCACAATCTAAAGATTGTCATTGTGAATTTTATTACTTTAGTGTTTTATTTGTTTCGACTTTGTAGTTTAATTACAGTTTTTTCTATAACAGAAGGGGGCAAACAAGCAGCCGGAACACCGAGGTGTTCATCGACGCCCATGGACATTAGCAATGCCAGAGGAACCGCATATGCGTTGCCGGCGTTGTAAAAGTTTGTATTTGGTATTAGTTCACGCGTAATTGAAAAAAAACTACTTGTAAATACAGCCTATGTCACCCAGGGATAGTGTAGTTTTTGTTCAAATCGGTTCAGTAGTTTCGGAGTTTTTCAATACAAACAAAAAATTAAATCTCTTCTCTTCATAATATTATAGTTGTACCGACTTGCTTTATGTTGATGGAATATGGCCAAAGAATTGATATGGAATATTTATGTTTTCACATTTGTTACCTACGCTTATTGCATTAATCAGAAGTTTCGAAACCGAACGTTTCCAGAAAGATACTTGTCGTATCTGAAATATTACAATAGCGCATCGTTACGTTACGTAAAATATTGGATACTTTTCATTACAACTTATTAATTAGTTAACAATTTTATTGTATAGATAACTTAACTCTATATTAATTATTAAGTGACTAAATTAATTAAACTACCAAAATAATACTATAAACTACGTAGTTTTAGTATATACTAAAACTAAACCAAACTAAAAATAATACTAAATAATATAATACAAAAATCGACCCCAAATCGCTGCGGTCGCACGGTAGGGATCCCAAGTTAACAATTACATCTTACTAATATTATAAATGCGAATGTTTGGATGAATGTTTGTTTGAAGGTATCCCCGGAACCGCTCAACGGATCTTGATGAAATTTAGCATAGATGTAGAACATAGTCTGAAAGACCACATAGCCTACTTATAAAAATATTTTTTTTAATTTGGAGTAGACGGAGGCGAGGGAAACAACTAGTAGAAAATATTTTTTTTCTATTAAATGACTACCTTTAAGCGTTTATGTTCTAGTCGTGTAATCCAACTGTTATATTACTTAAATTATTCAAACTTTCGTGAGACAGTACGCGGCCCGTCGCTCACTGAGCGAGTGAGAGAGTGAGCGACGGGCCGCGTCCGCGAAATAATACCAGTACCACTCATCCTAATGAAGGGCCCCCGATGGGCTCGATACTAGTCGGTGCCGCCACCGGCCGAAGATACGTGAGTGTTTAGCCGTGTTTATATATCAGTTTTGTTATAATACTTGTATCAAAATATGGTTTTGTTACTTTTCCAAGAGAATGTGAATAATGATAAGACATATTTATTACAAGCGATTTCTTATTTCAACGAGAATAATCATGACCAAAGACTAATTTAAATTAAGTACCAGAAGATCACAAAAAGTGGGTACGGAAATTTTGCAATTTTTCTTTGCCAGTCGCAGCATTTCGTCATTTATTTTAGGCTTTCGTCCAAGTCTTCGTTCAAGGTCGATTTGTTCTTTTATTGCTATGTTTGTTATAATATATGTATGTTTAGTTATATACTTTACTGTATACAATAGCTGTCGCCCGCGACTCCGTCTGCGCGGAATTAAAAAAGGCGTAATTAGTAGCCTATGGGTTCTTTTAGGCTATGTTCTACATCTATGGAAACCAAAATTACTTTAGGTACAATTGTAGAGAAAATACTACAAAAAAGTATCTTAGAAATTTTTTATTGCAAAGTGAGGTTACGAAACGAAGTCAACTATTTCTTTGGAAGCACTTAAGAGAATAAATAATCCATCAGATCTGAAATTTCCTGTCTACAATACATGTTTTTCGTCGACATTCGACAAAATCCTAGCTTTCGAAATATTTCAACGACTTAAGTAAAAAAGTAAAGCCCAAAGGTAGTTAGGATCATGGATATATCTTTTATCGATGTAGATAAATAATGTTGCTATCAGATTTACCCAGAAATCTTTTTTATAATACACTTAGTATTTATTTATTTTGATGAGAGTACGTGCCTTATTTTAATCTAATTTCCCTTTCCATCCTTTTCTTTTAAGGACACGATGAGAAGGGAAAGTGAAATTTATGAAGGAAGGAAATATTGTCTTTCAGTACGTTCCCTTCTCCGTCGACTAAATGTAGCATCTGTAGGATGTCTATAGGTAGCGGTCATTTCGCTACATCGGCGAATTAAAGTTGCAGCTCGCTGGTTTTCCACCTTATTTTTTGCGTTAAAAAGGTACAAAAATTAAAATTAATATGTAACAAATTGACTTTAAGGAAGTAATATTTTTTCATTGCTGCAATTACAAATTCGCATTTCAGTACATCCTGTATATTTTACTTTAAAGAAAGTTTACAGAACTATATCTTATATATTTAAATGAGCAATTCTTGTATATATATATAATTGGAATCTCGGAATCGGCTCCAACGATTTTCATAAAATTTAGTACATAGAGGGTTTCGGGGGCGATAAATCGATCTAGCTAGTAATCATTTTTAGAAAATATCATTTTATTCGTGTTTTATCGATAATCAACTTAAACATAAACTTAACTTTTTCTATCGGTAAATATTATTCATATTTCATCATTTTATTAGTAATTCGTACTTAAATATAATTTCCAAAAAACACAATTTAAAAGAAAAAAATACCGAGCAAAGCTCCGTCATCCAGGTACTATACAATAATATGAAACTGTGTAAAATAACAAGCGTATAAAATGAAAAAAATATATTTGACCAAATCCAATTAGCGCTTACAGAATTGACTAATGAATTGAATGAAATCAAACTTTGCACATGTGAATTTTAACAATAAAGGTGCTTGGATTTCCAAGACAAAAGGCCAAATGGGACAAAAGCGTGCCCGACAACAATACATTATTGTATGAAATTTGATGACTCATTCATTCCATTTCAGTTAAGTTATTATTTATTTTGAACTCAAATCTACTACTTGCAACTTTATCCAAGTTACTACTTTACAAGTACTTGTTTTAATTATAATTCCTTTTTTTAATAACTTTGACTCTTGAAGCGGGCTCTCTCACTTAACAGTGGTAGAGCCCGCTTTAACATCTTTGCACGAATTGGCCCGGTTCGCCCGGTGAAATACCACGACCACACAGAAGACAGGCGTGAAGTGGAAGCAATTCCGCGTTTCGTCTGATGAGTGTGCGTCCCGGAGGCCTAATTTAGTCCTCTTTCCCTTCCCACTTTTTTTCTTATAAGGAAAGGATGGGAAATGGAAGTGGACTTTCCGAATGAGAGGATGCATGGAAAGGGAATATATTTTCTTTCTGTGCATCCTCTCCTCCGTCGATTAAAGGTAGGCAACGCATATGCAATTGCGTATGTCTATGGGCAGCGGTCACTTCGCTATATCAGCGATTTCAGGTACCCGCTCGCTCGTTTGCCACCTTATGATACATTTAAAAAGAGAATAATATATGAAAAGTTACTCTCAGAAATATCAAGTGATTGCATGAAAGATGTAGAATATAGGTATATTGACATTAAAAAAGTTCTTGACAGACAGACGGACGGACAACAAAGTGATCCTATAAGGGTTCCGTTTTTTCCTTTGAGGTACGGAACCCTAAAAATTAAAACATGTATGAATGAAGGGAATTTTAGGTTCTTGACTGTAGAGATTATGAATATCTTACATATATATACATATTAATAAAATATGAGTGTATCATGCAATATTAAAAAAAATACATATTTCGTATATATGATATCGAAAATTCATTTTTGGAAATTTTTACCTGTCTGTATGGGTGTCCGTTAAGCCGTGTAAGTTCCGGGTAATCTCTCAAACGGCTGGACTTATTTTGACGGTACTTGTACTGGATGGTAGCTAATGCACACGGGCATATTTTAGGCTTAATTTTTTTAATTCTATCCTGACGAAGTCGCGTGAGACCGCTAGTTAATCATAAAATTGTTTCAAACTTATCCAACGTTTTTAATAAAACATTAAAAGCTTACTACATCGTTTCATTCTTTTACAGACTACAATGTACTTTGAGAGACAAAAAAGGCGTAAGTAGAGCGGCTTTTTGTTCCGCTATTACAGTGGAAGCGACGTCGATATTTCACAGCAATTAGTTACAACGACATGTCTATAAGGGGCCACGAGAATAGCGGAAAATTATGGGATATCCATTAAAAAAACATCTTTATGTGCCCACCTGGTATCCACCTGTAGATTAACTGGAAAATAACCAGGCTGCTTTAAAAAGTTTGAATCTAGTAACCAAATCTAGTTATCAAGTCGTCAGCTCATGTTATGTCCCTAACGAGTGGTCACGCTTTCACCATGTTAAAAGTAATTTGTTCTTACTAAACCACGTGAATCCAGTGCGAATTTATTGACTTCACGTCTTTAATTTTCTTCATACATTAACACATTGCAGTACAATGTTTTTCTTCGTCGTATGAACGTCGAATTTTATCATGAAAAAATATTTATTAAATTAATATTTTGTCCGTTGGTTTCATGGCCCCATTGTCAATAAAGCTCACATGTCCGCGCCATTCCTTACGACCGTCGTATAGGTGTTTTAACCAAAGTCTTTTTATTCGGCCAACTTTGTTCTGGTTCTACTTTTAATGATATTTTATATATTTTTAGAACAAGGTTTTGATGAAAAGAAAATTTAACGTTACCGAAACAAGGAAAGCTTCTACTAAGGCTTTCTTTGCATCAACTTGCATGACGTAAGATTATAACCGACCATTATTCATATAATCGTGCATTTCCACTGCTGAAAACAAGTTGTGTATTCTTGGCAATGAAAACCTACTGTTAATACATATATCTATGGGACAAAGTTGTTATGGTTCTTAGAAATTATAAACGCAACTTGTAATTATCTTCATATTAATAAAATTATGGATGTATCTTTGATAGAAGGTATCTCCAGAACGGCTGCATGAATCTCGATGAACCAATCACAAAGGCTAATAATTTTTTTTTTCAATTCCGCGCGGACGGAGTCCGCTACATATATTTATAACAAAACAATTGTAGCCCTTGACTCCGTCCGCGTGAAATTAAATAAAAGCTTTAAGTAGCCTATGTGTTCTTCTTTTGTTCTACATCTATGCCAAATTTAAACGAAAACCCTTTAGCCGTTCCGAAGATACCTTCAAACAAACAAACATCCATCCATCCATCTAAACATTCGCATTTATAATGTCAGTAATATAAACAATACAATATCCCATGAATTGAGATAAACAATTCTATTTTAGATATAAATATATGTAGACATCGGGGTGAAAGCTTCAGGGAATAGCATCAATTCAAATTGATCGGAATAAGTTTATGAACTCCTAAGGGCAAACATCGTGTTACAGACTATACAAATATATAATACGTATATATATATTATACTTGACTATTCATTTCTGTTATGTGATACGAATCTATATAACCTCTTTATACGCAGAGTTTTCATATTATGTTTTTGATAAGGCGCTAATTAAGTAATATAAAATCAAAAACTACTAAACTAAATTAATTAGGAGCGGCTAGGGACCCGTCGAGGGACCATCTTCAGGTCGACAGTTAATGAAAAGGACCCAGCAGGTCTGAAACTAGTCGGTGCCGTACCGGACGATCATACGCTAGTTCAGCCATTGCAAATATTATAAATGCGAATGTTTAGATGGATGGATGTTTATTTGAATGTATCTCCAGAACGGCTTAACAGATCTTGATGAAATTTGGCATACGTAAAGAACATAGTCTGGAAGAACAGATAGGCTATCAATTATATTTTTTTAATTCCTCGCGAACGGAGTCGCGGATGACTGCTAGTTTATTTTAATGTCTTACCAAAGTTTAAACAATTCAACTACTAAACTGTCCAAAAAGATTAGTTAAAAAGAAGTTCTATCAGGAAAAGAAGATGCGTATGCGAAAGTAACTGTCTCTCTGTCTCGCTTTCTAGACAAATCATGTTACAATTACTAGTATATCTATACTAGTATTGCTAGTGATAAATATTGATGACGTAATTCAATAGAATCACACATAGTTTTCAATCTGTTGTGGCACGTGCGCCGCAATTGTTCGCAAACGTCTAAATTGAGTTAACATTGTACATTATACGAGTATCGCTAGTATAATATATTTTGGTCTTCGTAAAACAACGATTGCGAACGATTCAATATTTGTTTGGAGATTGAGTGAAATTTAAACTTTCTCTTTTGTTGTTTATTTAATTTGTTTTGTGTAAATCACTGTATACCTATTGACGAAATATTGAAACCTATTGTCATCCCTTTTTCAATTCTTTAAAAAACAGAGATAAATATATGTTCCATATTTAAGGCGGTACGCTCGATAACATTATTCGACGCGTGTTTGCTTCTCAGATATTTTTAAACAAATATAAAGCTAAAGTTCGTCCATGGCTCACAGGTTTAGGCACTCGACTTGTAATCTGCAGGTCCTGGTTTCGAATCCCACCATGTACCATTGTGTTTTTAGATTTACATATGTGCATTGATTCGACCTTCTTACGGTGAAGGAAAACATCGTGATGCAACCTGCACGTATCTGAGATGAAATTCAAAGATATATGTGAAGTCAACCAACCCGCACTCCGCCAGAGTGGTTGACTACGGCCTTCTTATTCCTAATTTAGGGCGATGTAAATTTTCAAAACCTAGCAATTTTACCAGCAAAGCGCCTTACGCTACACAATGTCATAGAGGTCTGTAAAAATGCATGCGTTGTCCACATTTCTGTCAAAGCCACACAACCTGTTTCTCAAGATTGTCGTGAAAAGTCGCTGCAATTTTCAAGATACGCATCAGCCGTAGTCGTTAAGTCTGTATACTGTAGAAGACATCTCGCATCGATTATTCTTTACTGTGTGCACTGTATGCGCGACGCAATACTCTAAGCGCAAAGATATATTAGTTGCCTTGTGTACGTAAGGCCTTATATCTCACTAATATTATAAATGCCAATGTTTAGATGGATGGATGTTTGTTTGAATGTATCTCCAGAACGGCTGAACGGATCTCGATGAAATTTGGCATACATATAGAACTTAGTCTGGAAGACACGGACGGAGTTGAGGGCGACAGCCAGCCTGTTAATTCATATCAGAAACCACTTATACATTTCTTGGTAACCTAAATATCTATGAAAGAAAATGTAACGCATCATTAAAGAAAAAGAATATTTACAACTGCAACATTTTATTCGAAACAAGTAACATAAAACAAATGGTACGACTGTAACAAAGAATAACTGACATTGGTTACATAGAGAGCCTCCAGATTCTGGCCTGAATACAAATCAGTGCAAATGGACTTTGATACACTACATATAGACAAATAAAATTAGAATGTCTGTATGTGATATCAAAATAAAGTATTAATATTTCATACTAATGATGTACTTAAGACTAAAATTTAAATTCTAAAATTTAGATCTTCCTGTCTGCATGCACGTTTATCCAGATAAACTCTGAAACAACTAAAGCGTTTTGAATAGGACTTTTGTTGTAAAGTAGGTGATGTATGCAGCAATAACATAGAATATATGATTTTTTAATGTATTTTCAGTGCAATAGCACTGAGAGAATCATCATCATCAGCTCACTATACGTCCCCACCGAGGGGCTCGGTGCCTACCCTAAGTTAAGGGTGATTAGCCCATAGTCAACCACGCTGGCCAAGTGCGGGTTGGTTGACTTCACACATATCTTTGAATTTCTTCTCAGATATGTGCAGGTTGCATCATGAAGTTTTCCTTCGCCGTAAGAACGTCGAATAAATGTAGGTACATATGTAAATCGGAAATGGAAAAACACATTGTTACATGGGGGGATTCGAACCCAGAACCTGCAGACTGCAAGTCAAGTGCCCTTGAGTCCCCTAAGCAGAATAGAACAATGGTTTTGTTTTGAGTCCATATTTTTATTGATTTTGTGAACTAAAGAAACATTTTAATATTTAATTCCCTGCGGACGAACGGGGCAACATACATAGTGTTTACACAACTAAGTAATGTTAAGGATACCAAATACATTTTGTTATATATAGTTGTTTTTACAGACATAAAGTATTGACTTAACCTAATATCGTAACAAAGAAACTTAGAAATAAAAAATAACAATTTTACGCATGTATAAATTACGTCTTCTTTAAGCACCATCATAGCAAGCCTTTCTCGCTTAACTACATATAAACATCTATTAAGTAGCTGTCGCCTGCGACTCCGTCCGCGCGTAATTAAAAAAAACTTAATTATTAGCCTATACGTTCTTCCAGACTATGTTCTATATCTACGCCAAATTTCGGCGGGATTTGTTGAGACGTTCTGGAGATATATTCAAACAAACATCCATCCATCAAAGTATTGGCATTTATAATATTAGTAAGATGTTAAATGACTGAGAAAAGATCTTGTGCTACTGAATTTTCTACTCTGTGATAAATCATTTGAGTTTCGTGAGGCATTTCAACAGTAAACAAAATTCCAACTAGATAGCACAAGAAAATTTCGTGTATAAATTCGTAGATAGAGTTTCGCCTATTCAATTACATCCGGCGCAGTAAGGGTTGTAATGCTCATCCCTCTGAAGTCATGAACTTCTACCAACAAAGACATAAAGAAGCCGCGAACAAATTCTTGACTTTTGCGCGCGCTTTTTATGGCTTCTCGGAAATAAAGCTGACTTGACAAATATACTTGTCTGACGCGATACTGAAAAAGTGGTAATGTGTGCACATTTTGTCTTCTAAATTCTAGACAAGTCTTGATTAAAGGTTAGTTAAAATAAATTCTAGCTTGATACGTTCACGCGTTTTTAAGAAAAAGGGTTTTGACAGATGGACGGACAACAAAGTGATCCTATAAGGGTTCCGTTTTTTTCCTATGACGTACGAAACCCTAAAAATATGTGTAGTTAACAATTTAATTTTTAAATTCGTAAACATTTTATTGATTTGTGTTTCTTTTTTTTATGTACAGAGTTAAAATGGTACAAGATATACGACTAACAAGTTATCCTATATTTTATAGGCTTGGAAGCAATAAATAATCGTGATATCTCTAGAGACGCATAAAGGAAAGGTCAATATTGTCTACACTAAGTGCGACAGAGTTACGATCTACTGGGGGCAAGACGAATGGACAGTAAACACAAATACCATATAAGGATAAACAAACATTCAGTAAAATTTACTTATATTCAAATGCAAGTAACCTAAAATAGAAAACACATATTATGTTTTTCATGACAGACACACACTAACGTGTGTGATAATTTTTACTTTAGAAATAGGTTGTATCGGCATGGTAATTTAAGACCTAACTGGCAGACGCCCTCGACTTCGTCCGCGTAGTAGCCAATGTGTTCTTCCAGACTATGTTCTACTCAACGAGATCTGTTTAACTGTATTAGAGATACCTACTAATAAACAGCCATCAATCTGAATTTTCGTACGTAAAATACTAGTAAGATAATTAATATTTACAACTGCATTCCTAATTAAGTTTATTTTGTAAAGGTTGACTATGGCCTAATCACCCTTAACTTAGGGTAGGCTCCGAGCCCCTCGGTGGGGACGTATAGTGAGCTGATGATGAGTAAAGGTTGGTGAAAATTGTCACGTAAATTGGTCAAAGCGATGTTTTGCCCATAGACATCTGCATTTGCGTTGTCTGCCTTTAATCGACAGAGGAGTGGAAGCACAGAAAGAGAATATTTCCCTTTCCGATGCGTCGTTGCTGGCTCTACCACTTAATAGCAAATGATTTCGCAATTTACTCTACACAATGAAAAGTTGTCGAATGATTTACAGTAACTTTTTCTGTTTTTAAACAAATGAATTCGCAATTTTAAATAATGTTAAGTCATTTCAGTTTTGACCCGACACATCGCTTTTGCAGTAAACGGCGTTTACTCATGATATTTTCTGAAATAGCTCTTTGTTGAGATTCTCACGTTTGTATAAAATGCAAACATCATTGGTAGGCATTTATAACGTATTTTCTACTCATAAAAATGTTGTCTCGGTTGAAATATTAGAAATGTATAATAGTTTTTTTTTTATTATACTCGTATGAACAATGAAGAAAAAAAGCTGTCATCTCATATTTAAGTTATATAGAAATTCTGTTAATAAAATTAGGCATCGTTCCAAAAGCGCTTTTCTGTACGAAGTGAACGCTTTCTTTTGCCAAATCTCGGGACATGGCTTATCGGAGCCTAGAATTTTGGAGCCAGGATATTATGTAATTGCGACTGACGAATTCGTATTATCCAATATAATTTTGGTCTTGACAATGACCAAGATTTATACGGTCCATTATACGCTACTTTTTAAATTCTGCGCAAACGAAGTCTCGAGGAATCTCTAGTTTAATATAAATTTATAGTGACATTTTTTGAAATCAACCGTTGCACATGCAATTGCAGATGCGTTGTCTTACCTTTTAATCCTATTATATTAGATTATTTTCCCTTTTCCGTATATCCCCTAATCTCGAAAATCTACTTCCATTTCCCATTCTTTCCTTATTAGAAACAGGGTTGGAAGGGTAAGAAGACAAAAGCCTACGGTTCGCAGACACATCAGGCGGAACGCGGTCTTGCTTCCACTTCATACCTGTGTTCTGTGTGGTCGTGGTATTTCACCGGGCGAACCGGCTAATTCGTGTGAAGATATTAAAGCGGGCTCTACCACTGTTAAACATGCTCTATCTATCTTTAAGAATATTATCAATGCTTTAATAAATAGAGTTGCAAAGTTAATAAATCATACTCCATGTTGTACCGGAGTTGAGATGCGTACATAAACCCCGCGCCCTTATCATGCCTACACTGTGATTAATATCCTCTCTGTATGTTTAAATGTAAAACATTTTATAACGTAACCTCTTTTTTAATTTTGTATAAAAATATTATTTTTATCTCTCTTTTTGTTAAGATAATAAGAGTTTTATACAATGTTTTTCCAATGGAAACTGACGGGAAATTATAAACGTGCGTAAAATGAACACCAACGTAAAGTGAACACCAATTTGCCCTTCAAACTTAAAGTACATAAATTGTTTCAAAAATTCAATTGTTTTGTGCCAAATAATTCGGTACCGTATGTTAACATATACTAGCTGTCGACCGCAACTCCGTCCGCGCGAAATTTTAAAAAAAACTTAATAAGTAGCCTTTGTATTCTTCCAGACAATGTTCTACGTCTGTGCCTAATTTCATCAAGATCTTTTCTTCATTTTCTTTTTGCGAACTCTAAATGCAATCTAGAATTTTTTAACTTAAATTGCAGTTTATTTCATTTAAATATGACTAAGCCGGTGTTATTTTCAATGTTCTCTCCTTTTTACCTTTGAATTATAATATCAATGTAATTAAGAGATCATAAGAAACACATTGATATACAGGTTGTCCAGTAAAATTGATAATCCTGAAACCTCCTGTAGTTTCTGAACCTTTGATGTTTGCACTTGATTTAAGGATTATTAATATTTCGGGACACCCTGTATGTTTCCTTAACTTTATTTCTTGAACACATACAAAACTGATTCTTTGTCTTTTTATTCATCCTATCAGTATTAAATTTTATGTGTTGGTACTAACGACTTTTTATATAAAATAGCTTTTTATTTCTAGACTAATAAAGAGACAAAATATTCGTCTAGTTAATTAGAGTTCTAAAATCTCTGCAACAGCGATTGCAGCAATCGCGCTGTGAAAGTGTAAAATACAGCAGCATTTCTCTTAGTTTATGTACTCGGAGTTAATTAATTGTTTTTGTTAGTCTAACTTAAGCGTGACTATTTTATTACTTGTAATTTTTATAAGCTAATGTTATAATTAAAATTGTAGATAAATAAGAAAAAAAAATTTTATTTCATCGTATTGAAACTGGACAATTGTCAAGTAATAATTTACCAAAATCTCGTCCAATGATCAAAATAAAATTTTTAAGCTTAGCCTATAATTTTTTTTAATTAACAATTTTTTGATTTCGCTTCGCCTTTACAAAATAGTAGGGTAAATTTTAACGATTCACAAATTAAAATTGTTGACATTTTATCTGATTAGTCGGATTAAAAACTGTCAAAGTTCACAAACGGATGGTGACATAAACATTTGACTGCACAACTAATCTACGGATCATGTGTATGTGTTATGTTGTACATATGTATTTAACCGTATAAGTACATATAACAGCCGTTTTGGCAGTGCAACGCTACTTCCTTGCCAGTAAGGTCAAGTGTTATGGTCTAAATTTACATAACTGCGCGAAATGGTCACCTTTGGTATTGATAATCCACAAAAATTACTGTCATGAATAGAAAGAGGTCAGTTATGCTATAGTATAGGCCTCAAAAAACTCAGAAGAAAATTGGTATGAACCAAAGGCTATATGTCTCAAACAAGGAATTCAAACATAATCTAAGTTAGGAAGACGAGGCCATAATCAACCAAGCAGAACCAGGAGGTATTTAAGTAAATATGTTTGCAGATATGTGCAGTTTGCATTACGTTTTGTTTGACTTTATGGACTATTCTTACGGTGAAATATTACGTTAATTAAAAACTAAGCACACTTAACTTAGATTACGTTAAATAATGATCAGAGAGTAGCTACTTTTAAGTTTGTAAAATCTAATTTGAATTTTGAAATTTTATTTCTTCTTTTATTTCCAATTTAATGAAATCATTAAAATGAAAAAATAAACACCCTCTATATAACTTTATAGAAAATACAAAAACAATTAAGTAATAAAAATTCTAATATTTCTTATAAATATTGTTCTGCGGCATAGTATTATATAACATAGAGTTAATAATCATAGTGTAGATAGTCGTTACTATCAAGTAATTAATTTTAGGTCACCGAGCGAGGACGGTAGTTAATATGAAATTAATTAAACAGTTTAGACGTCATCAATACTCGTCTATTAATGAGCTATACATGGTGTTTTAATAAAATTATATTACAAATTTAATATTTTAATTTATATTAAGTACGAAAAAATAACTTCTCTTTAAAAGCAAATACTACTTGAGTTAAAAATAAATGTTTGTAATTATATGTACCTTAAAGTAGAATCAGGCCATAAGCTAATGGTGTAGCTTAAATTATGAAAACTAGCGACTTCATACGCGCGAAATAAAAAAAATATTAGCCTATGACTTCTTCCAGGCGATGTTCTATATCTATGCCAAATTTCAGCGATATCCATTCAGCCGCTCTGGAGATACCTTCAAACATCCATCCATGCATACATCCACCAATCCATCCATCCACAAACAAATATGATGCAATATTGTTCTAATCAAAATGATAAGTTCTTTGAATTATATTTTAAGCGTCAATAGCCTAATGGTTAAGGGTACGGATTTCTGATCACGAGGTCGGGGGTTCGAATCCCGCCATTCGACTATTGTCGTAAACCTAGCACAAGCCTAGAGCTCAGTTGGAATGGTAAAAGAAATATTAGTTAATTTACAAAAAATCTACTAATATTTTTAATAAAAAAAATACATATTAAACTAAAAATGAAATAATCACTAAGAAAAACTGCTACTTCTCAAGTCTTTTCTTTTTAATGGTCCACGTTTTTGTTCGTTTGGACTTTGACCTGTGATTTGAAGTTTTTTTTCTTTGTTCGTAACTTAACGGCTACGAAACTGAAAAGGTCGAAACAACAGTTTCTTTGATCCCACGTAAATATATGAAAAATATTTTCTTTTTATTCTATCTTACTCTTACTAATATTATAAATACGAATGTTTGGATGGATGGATGTTTGTAGGTATCTCTAGAATGACTGAAATTTGTCATATATGTAAGCACATAGTCCGGAAGAACACATAGGCTAGTAATTTTTTTTTTTTTTAATACCGCGAAGACGGAGTCATAGGCGACAGCTAGTGATAAATGTATTTGTTTTGTATTTATGTTAGACAAATTGTTATTTTTTACGCTTATTAGGCATTTTTTTTTATTTATTTGCAAATTGTGACATTTGATCTATACAAATATAAAATATTGTCAGACAGCCCATCGTGTGTAGCGAATGGTTGTAAATAATTTAAAAAAAGTATGTGTTCACTATAGATTGATATGTTTTAATATGTTGAAGGAGGTTTAATGTCCGCTTTATTCCCATACTAGCGGTCGACCGCGACTCTGTTTGCGCAAATTAAAAAAAACATAATTAGTAGCATATATGTTCTTCCAGACTATATTCTACAATTATGCCAAATTTCATCGAAATTCATTGAGCCGTTCTATAGATACCTTCAAACAAACATCCATCTAAACATTAGCATTTATGATATTAGTAAGATTAGCGTCAAAGTAATTATAAGGTTAGCACCTACTTTTTCATGTCGGTGTCCAGTAATTGCGACGAAATGAAGCGTGCAATCCTTTGTCGAGCTCGAACTAATGCGGGCCGCCGACATAGATCTCTAAATACTTGAACCTTTCTTTTGCTCATGTTATCTTTAGGAACTATTCTTTAATGCCAATTACAAGAATGCTTTTCTGGAAGCATGTATGTGTTTCATTATGATATTTTGTTTCTTATTCGTCATATTAGTTATGGAGATACAGTATGTGCCTTTTTTGTTAATTAATTTAATTATTAATTAACATATTTCAATTCTTACTAATTATTAACCAATTGTATTACTTTAAATCAGATGTAATCCAAATTAATTGGAAATTTACCGTTAATCTTTTATTTAATAATATAAATTATTCGAACATAACTTATACTACGTTACATTCTTGCTTAAACCTTTTGACGTTTTCGAATATAGGTTACATAATAATAGCTAGATATTTGAATCTATCTTACCCAACATTTCTAGGCCTTCAGACTTGACCTTGAAACATCGACCTTGGAATCTTATCATTCGAGTAACTCGATCCATAAAGGATTTATGCAGAGATGATAAGTTGAATTTTGTAGGTTACGTTTTGATATATAATGTCAAGGTCAAATCACATTTTAAAAAGAAATAATGTTTGCGTTTCGTTTTGAGAAATAATATAATTTTTAATTAATATGGTTTGTGTGTACTTTTTATCGTTGGTTTCTGAGACCAAAATCCGTGTATAAAACATACTGTGACCTCTGTATTGTATAAAAATGTTGATTTCAGAAACCAATGATTAAAATTTAGATAAATAAAATAATAGAATGTCGATAATTTATAGTCTTAAATATCAAGCAAATATTTAGTATGTATGAAAAATTCTAACAAAGTGGGAACAGTGTGTGTAAGGTTGCACAGAATAGCGGTACGCGTGGTTGTTAATTTATATTATTAATAAAAACTTTTTAAAGATAAATAAATATAAATTCATTTCTCCAACTACGTTTAGAACGTGAGAAATGTTTTATGAAAGTTCTCTATATGGGATTAAGCTGCCGGTCTTAAGTTCGAGCTTGCGCGTTCCAACCTCCGTTTCGCCACGAGTCAGTCGCACTACGCCTGCCAACATAGCCACTACTGCGCAGAGCTTTTACACAGAGCTTTCTAGTGGAGCTTTTACGTGCTTCCTCCGACGCAACTTTGTAGTGAATAAAATATATTGTGTTGGTGTTAGTGAAGTTTGAAAGTGATCACAGGATGTGTTGTAATTATTTTATGTTGAACAAAATTTATTTAATTTTTAAAAACAAACGATGACCTTTAAATTTAGCAGGTGAGTTGTGTATTTTTAATTTGCTTCTACAATTTTAATAAGCGTTTTGTGAAAGCGTGTTAATTAACATGTGTGCTCGGCTATGTATTTGATTTTAATTATGTTAAGATATATTAATTATTTATTTTACAATTTAATTATATTTATTATTAATTATATTATTTAATAAAATTATCTGTCAATTATTTTTGTAACTTATTATTATTTTAATTAAAATTATAATTATTTTAAATAAAGAACTTAATTGGTAATTGTTCTGATAAAACACAGCATTATTAATCGATCAGTTAATACAATAATTGAAATATTATTAGTAATATTGTATTTGTAAATGAAAGTTAATTGTTTGGTTCAATGTAAAATTTACAGTTCGGGGATTTATACAATGCGGTACTATTAAACCACACATAATCTTGAAGCTTTAGGTTTATCTATAAAGATCCACGTTGCACAATTGAGCGAGAAACTCAAAAACTACTGAAGTGATTTTCGAGCTTTTATTAAAATAAAGCTCCTGTTTTAAGTAGCGAAGTTTGGTTAGGTTTGTAGTGCAGAGAACTACTAAAGTAGATTCTTAAAATATTTTTATTTTCTTGTATAATGTTAAAATCATATTCTGTTAAATGTAAATATTTAAAGATAAGTTAGTGCAAATGTTTTATCTATATTTGAACCTTTATCTAGAAGTATATACTTCATTCCTTTTTCAAAGGTTAAGGCTGTTCTTTCGATTCTCTCTCGCTTGAAAAAGCACCCCTCAGACGAAACGGTATTCCTTGTTAAATATAGATTAAATTCATTCAAATAAAAGATCAAATTTTTCAATCTGCAACACTGATTTTCAATTCTATGAGAATATCAGAGAGGGCTTAAGTCGCTTATCATGTTCGTTAATTAAAAATAAAATCCAATCTTTTATATTTTTATAATACATTTCTTAAACGAGTCTTTTTTTAGATTTGATATTTTGATGGGTGTTTTTTTTTATATCATAATGTGGCAAACGAGCGAGCGGCCACCTGAAATCGCTGAAATATCGAAGCGACCGTTGCCCATAGACATACGCAATTGCATATGCGTTACCTACCTTTAATCGATAGAGGAGAGGATGCACAGAAAGAAAATATTTTCCCCTACCATGCATCTTCTCATTCGGAAAGTCCACTTCCACTTCCCATCCTTTGAGAAAAAGGGTGGGAAGGGAGAGAGGACTAATTTTGGCCTCCGGGACGCACACTCACCAGACTGTACGCGGAATAGCTTCCACTTGACGCCTGTCTTCTGTGTAGTCATGGTATTTCACCGGGCGAGCCGGGACAATTCTTGCGAAGATGTTAAAGCGGGCTCTACCACTGGTTATCTTTTTTTTGTGTGATTGCATATTTTTCTAGTTTCTTGTTGGTTTTTCATAACACTCAATATAATTTAACAACACTTATCGTTAGCTTTGGCGCAGTCTAGCCTATAATAGGAATAGACTGGTACACAACTGTAATGCTCAACTGGCCTTCCATTTTATTAGCATTGTCTTGTCTATTTATACTTAAGCTTCCAACTCTACAGCGATCTTAATGCGGCTTTCAATTGATGACAGGTTAACCTTTGTCATATGTTGATATTCGACTTCTAGGAGTCGTAACTAATAAGAAAAATATCTAGACAAGCTTGCTATTTGACACGTTCCTAGTTCAACGAATTGTTCTAATTAACCAAATATTATAAGATCATTAGCTGTCACCCGCGACTCCGTCTGCGCGGGATTAAAATTGGATGTTGGCCGATTCTCAGCCCTACTCCATATGCTCACAAAATTTCATGAGAATCGGTCAAGGCGTTTAGGAGGAGTATGGGAACGAAAATTGTGACACGAGAATTTTATATATAAGATTGGGAAAGTATCACTGTGGATAGCATTGGGGAAGGCTAATATCCAGCTATGCGCAAAGGCTGATGATGATTGACATAAACTATGGAGTTTCCAGCTTGGGGTTTCCAGTGTCGAAACGCCAGAAAAACACACAATTTTTTTTACAAAAGAATTTTAAGGGATGACATTTTTTTAAGTGTTTAGCAATAGAAATTTGCAACATATTTCCATACTTTATATAACAATGTTGGATCATACAATTTTTTACCTGAAAAGACATTCCTAATGTCAAATATGACGAAGGATAAGCCTTAATGTGGGTAATAATTTTTGCTCAACTTTTTTGTGACATACGAATTGGAGACATCTCTGCCAGGTCAGAGTATTTGCTTTGTGATTGAACACAACTAGATATCTACTATCAACACTTAGTGATGTTAAATGATTACTTAAACATCAATTTAGTGTAATTTAAGTAAGCGAAAATTGCACTTATGTTGTTAAAATATCATACAAATCTGAGTGTGACAGACCCTGTTAACTTAAAATGTGGTTTACTATAAAGCGCACTTTGGTAGTTTTATTTCGTGAACAACAATGTGTACATCTGACCTACAAACTTTGTTATCACAGTTGTAAATCTGATTTTATTTCTTATAAGTGTGCCCGCGAGTTCGTCCTCATGAAATACTGTCTTTGAACAGCGCGCGGTACAGTACTTGGACATTGCATCATTACTTTATTTTTCTAAAATAAACGGAGGCAAAGTTACTCCTTATTACTTTACTGCCATTAGAAGTCTCTCCAAAATCGGGCCAGCGATTTCAGAGATTATTTGGAACAAAAAGACAGACACACAAAAATAGTAAAAAATATTAATTTAATATTACAAACAGACACTCCAATTTTATTTATATGTATAGATGCATAAATAATTTCCCGAGCATTTGACAAACATTTGCACGTTGTATTCAATTTACATTTCCATAAAATGATACAACGATTCGAGACAAAAACTTAGTTGTATTTATTTCCTACTGTCATTTACTTTAGTAATGTTACTATTATGCGATTGTTTAGATGAATGGATGGATGGATGTTTGAAGGTATCTCCGGAATGGCTGCATGGATCTTGCTGAAATTAGGTATAGATATAGAATACAGTCTGAAATGACACTTAGACTACTAATTATGTTTTTTTTTCCGTGCGGACGGAGTCGCGGGTGACAGCTAGTGAAAAATCTTTACTATAATTCAGACTCATATTTTTAAACAATAATACAGTATGTTACAAAACAATACAAAATATAATGACATTTAATGTAATAATGGTTAGAACATTCAACAACACAAAAAGCTCTCGGGCGGACGTATTATGTTTCGGTCAAAATTTTCTGAGTTCGCTTTCAATTCAACACTCCCTTTGTTTTAAAAATTAAAACGACTTTTTTACGTGTTATTTTTTGTTAGTATGTAATATATAAAATACGTTCGTTTGCTTGATATGAAGAATTAAATGAAAATTAAACTGCTTTTATGAAACATTTAGCGTCTCTCAAAGTACCTGAAAGGTACAGGTAGATACGTAAAGGTACTGACGCAGTTTTTACCATACGTATCCATTGGCTCGCACCGGACGCATCGCACGCACGACTCGCCACGGATTTCAGTTTACTTTGTATGATGAACAAGCAACCCGTTGCGAGCCGTTTATGCGGTGAGGTCCTATGGACGCGTACCTTTATAGTACACTTTGTTCCAAATAAAGTTTATGATTTTGTAAACAAATGATATAATTTTTACATTTCAAAGTATAAAAAAAAACTTTTATTTATCGATATTAACCATAATTTACTATGATATAGTGTAAATACCGCTTTCAATAGAAAAAGACGTCTGTAGATTTATGTAGATGTTACGCAGATCAGTAAACGTGAGATGGATTGTAACATTCAACGGTAACATGGTAACTATTTTTATGTTACAAATATGTATAATTCTTGTCACATTTTTACGTTATCTAAAATTCCTAACCCAAATATAACATTTAAAAAAATTTATAACGTACTTTTATATTTTCCAAAAGTGTTAAGGGTTATTTTTGCGTCGTGAGCTCTTTAAATTTATTATAATTAATTCTCGGTGTGATATAAAGCGGCCATGTTTAATGATAACAGGATTTTAAATTAAGGGACTAATATTATGACCCTTTTATAATTATGAACAAGGATATGGCTCTCCTCATGACATAGGTTCGATTCCTAAATATTTTCATTCAATTAATTTTATGCGCTTTCGTTTTAATAATAGATGTTATACTCGTAGTAGAGTGGAGTAGAAGAAATTAATAAGAAAGCTAACCTCTAGACCAAAGAGACACAGCTTGTGTCTCTTTGGTCTAGAGGTTAAAGAAAGATAGAGAGAGAGTTGATACCTGGGACTTTAGATTTGTTCTCTATTTTATCCTTCTAAATTAAAATTAAAAAAAAATAGTTTATATATGATGTTTCTATCAATAAAAGATAATCTTAACTAAGATTACAAACGCTATTGTTTGTATGTATGTAGGTTCTGAATAAACTTAGTATATGTGTAGAACTTTCTGAAAAAATACATAGGCTACTAAACAAGCTTTGTTTTATTGTGCGCGGACACAGTCGCGGGGAACATATAGTGTTATCATAAAGTATTCTGTAAGTTTTTTTGTACATCACTTTTACATTCTTTTCTATAAAATAGCTGCACATATGTACATAATATGACATATATATTCACATTAATTATTATTAACTTAGAAATAAGACACTTTATCTGTGGACCTAGCACGAAAGTGACAATCGCCTATTATCGTTTTCATTAAATTTGCGTTAAAATTTGTGCAGTGTTATCGAGTAAACAATTCTCACTAATTTTGTCATAATTGTGTCATCAATACGAAAGCACTTGTCGCAAATATTCGTACTACGTCCACTAAACTCCACTATTAACATATTTTACTTTGACTTACAAATGTAAATTCACAATTAAACTGAAAAGTCGTACGTTTTAAAAATAAAAGCAAATTGCCTGGAACGCATTAAAATTTCTCATTTCACGTCGCAGCGTGCGGTGAATACTAACGTATGTACGATCATTAGCCGCTGTTTGCAGAAACTGTAATGCATTTCTGACGACCAGAGAACTGTTTTCCCCCAATTTTAGGGTAATATTCACAACGCGGCCAACAATGTTTTGATATGTTTTCTTTATGCTCTTAAATAGACGGAGAACTGTGGACCTACAACGAATATTTGTGATGCCGCCTTCATATCGTCAGCGTCAATTATGTGAAAGTTAGTATAAGATATTTGCCTTTTAAGAGCCTATCTATATCTGCACTCATTTTAATATAAATTTTTTGGATCGTTGAGGATTATTTTCAAGTGAGAATCGTTATTTTTGTATATAATACTGTGAAGCGGAAAGCGTGTAATCGTACTATAGGAGGCCTTGGGCCTTCGTTCAGCATTCGACTGACGTAGGCTGATGATTCTGGCGATACTGTGGAATTCCACTGACGATGCATTTTCATTAATAAACCTATCACTAAACTTATGTATAATCATCTAAAAACTTACTTATATTTGTCTATTTTGGGACCGACTAGTTTAGAGACCATCGGGGTCCCTTCATCGGAGTGTGTGGGACCCTGAGAGCGCAGGCGTGCAGTGAGCGACGGGCCGCGTCTGCAAAATAATACCAGTCCCACTCATCCCGATGAGGCCTCAAGATGGGCTCTAAAGTACTCGGTGAAGACAACAAATTATTTACTAAGTTTGTTTTTAAATTTAGCGAGGACGAAGTCGCAGGCAAAAGCTAGTCTTTTTCTAGATTGAAGTAAAAGGCACATTTTAAAGTTCTTCTTTTCAATGTCTAAATTTTTTTTTAATTTTTGGTATATACTGTAAAAATAATGATGTAACTTTCTCAAAATAAATGTTAAACTCAATTTGTATTATTATTTCTTATTCACGAGTCGTGAGGAATTAAGTACGTGCATAAAATATTAGAAATATTTAAAGACTCAGGACGAATATAAATGAGATTAACAACAAACTTTTATTGAAAATATTAACTTTATATTAAGTTAAATTTGGCGTATTTTGACATTTTACTGTATAATTTTATTTCAAGTGACATTTGAAAATATCATATTATTTTTACTTATAATAATCTGTATATATATAATTCTTCTGTGAGTGTGTATGTCACTGAACTTCTCTCAAACGACTGGACCGATTTTGATGAAATTTTTTGTGTGTGTTCAAGGGGATCTGGGGATGGTTTAGATTCACAATTTTGTCCGCTGGACAATGTTTTTTTTATTAATTTTTAATTTATTAGTAGTTGTTGATTTTGGAATGTTTTACATTGGATCCGACAGACGGCGCTACCATCGCAGTGTCAAATTTTAAATAATATTCGAATTTTCACATTAAAGACGTGTAGACAGGACAACGTCTGTCGGGTCCGCTAGTTTTATATAAAAAACTGGATGTATATTTTTGTAAGTGGCATATAGTAATAATATAGGCAGATAAATATTATGACATACATGAAATCTTTTGACTACATATTTTTTTCTTTCTTTTTTTTGGGACTTTCGTTCTTTTGAACACGTCAGATCTATAACATTCAACTTAGGAGCTAATTACAACTACAATTATACAAGCAAACAACAAAACAATTAAAAAAAAACAATGATATTAACAAAAAGAAAAAATAATATATTTATAATTTCTATTTTTTTTTAAAAAGCTGACCTAAACAAGATCAAATCTACGTGTTGTAATTTTGTTGAAAAAACAAGAAATTTTAAAGAAAAGACTGTAAACATCTTGTACGTTGGACAATTTATTCATAACCTTAAATATTTCATGGACCATCTCCGAGACGGCAGAAGTTGGATAAATTCATAATTTAAGTTGATTTCTTCACGCCGCGTCGCTTGCATACTTTCACTTCCCCTCACTTTCATTTCACCCTCCCTAAGTACACTATCGGTAGTGAAAAATGTAAATTTTTAATTCCTAAATATTCTTTTAATGTAACTGAATAATTTAAGAACAATTTAAGCATTCCATCGGCGATGTTGCAAACAATTACAGTCAGTTTCAAATACTAACAGTATTAAACACTTAAAAAACATATTATGTTCCTACTTTTTCTCGTAATAAAAACATTGGAGCTTTCTCTATAAAATTAGACAATGATTTTAAAATCATTTAAGCACATTGGATCAGATTTTTAACTTCCTGCTTCGCACAGCACTGTTGTGGAATGGTCTATCCTCGGCGGTATTTCCAAACCGCTACGACTTAGGGTCCTTCAAGAAGCGGGCGTATCACCATCTCAAAGTCCGGCAACGCATCTGCGGTTCCTCTGGTATTGCTGATGTCCATGGGCGTCGTTGAACACCTCGGCGCTCCCGCTGCTCGTTTCCGTCGTTCTGTAAAAAAAAACTTGTCATAGTTTGTGTTGCATCAAAGTACAATGAATAGTAATATCTGTAGTTATGACACATTACTCTGTGTTTAAGTACAGAGTAAGCTACTCTGCAGTTTCGTGATAAGTAACGAGAAATGGTGACCCAGTTCCCAGTTCCCAGTTCAGTCACGATGCTTTCTTTCTGTACGCAACGTTGACATTGTACATACATGTTTATATACGAATGTATACAAATCTTACTAATATTATAAATGCGAATGTTTAGATGAATGGATGTTTGTTTGAATGTATCTCCAGAACGGCTGAACGGATCTCGTTGAAATTTGGCATAGATGTAGAGTATAGTCTGAAAGATAACATAGGCTACTAAATAAGGTTTTTTTTAAACGGGCGATTAGTTTTTTCAATGAAATTAAAGTATTTTTCTATAATTTGAAATACGCTGAATTTTAATTTTAAAACATATGTAAAAAGATAAAAAAAATTTAATTGTCCTTAACTTGTAACTTTATTTTGTTTCAGTGTCCTATAAAAAAGCTAAACTTTAACATATTTTCATTTCACATTAAATTAAAAAAGTAATTCCACTTAAAAAATAAACCTTCAATCGTATGGGAAAGGCATAAAACATTTTTTTTATTGCATACTTATTTTACACGGGCTTTAGTCGAAAACTTTTTACGACATATGAAATTGCGTGGATTTGTGTAACATTGTTACTTTGAATTTCCAAAAACTCTTGTACTATAAAAGCATGCCATCCCTCTCATCCTCGTAGAAAAGACAGAGACAACAATATGTTTGAATGTAAGTAAGCAGTATAAGAGTAGTGTGTTAATTCTTTAGAGGAAGTGTAGGCGGTTTTATTTTTTTTCTACTTTCCGGGTATTGTGGCAAAGTTTTAATACAGTTTGCAGTCTTTACGGCTCTCTGGAGAGGGAGAGGGGAGATGCAATTATAAGACCAAGTAACTGTTGTTCATCTCGATTTTACTACGGGATAACAAAAACAAGTACTAACAATTTATGCAGGAATTGTAAAAACATGTTTTTCTATTGCATATTAAATAATAAGCTGCACTTGTATTTATTTCGACTATACAAAAAAAATCTTTATCGGTTTTCAGCTTTAAAAAGTAGCCTCTAGAGCATCGTAATTTACTCTTTGAACTAAATAAAAAAAACATTAAAAAAGTCGTCAAAACTTCTAAGGTTTTTTTTTGGAAAAAATAAATGAATTATTTGAAATATATTATATTGTTTATGTAAATAACAAAGAGATATTTCTATTGCCTTCTAGCAAATGAAATGTCCTTAACCCAGTTCCAAGCTCATATTTATTCAGTTATTTGCAAATATCGACACATCCCTTAGTACAACATACAACGTAACTTGGTAACTTGAAGGGTCCCTTAACACAATTTGATAAATACATACGGTACACACTTATACCGAACTCCTTGCATGTACACAACAACACGCATTTACACAGAAGTAACCATGTTACCGACCAATTATGAATATGACAATTTATAATTTGCCTAGACATATTTTAAAGATTTGAAAAATTGTGTATGGAATGAAATTATTCACAAAGTGAAGTAGATAAATATCGATATCATAATATGGTTTGAGATTTAATTAACCTAGACACTTTTTTGGCTGCATTGTTCATAGCCAAAGAACTGTGATAAGAGCTAACTAGAGATTACCAATTTTTTTCTCCCACATCTCACTCAAAATGTCTATCTGCTTATTACCCGTCATCTCCAACTATCACAAACTGTGAACATGTCATCCGGTATACAACATCGATTTTAAACATTGCTTAGGCAAATTACAAACTGGTGGTATTCACAAATGATCGGTAACATAAATGGTTACATAGAAGTCCGTGTGAGGATTTCGGTGTGAACGCGTACCGTTTCTAATTGTATTATAACTTCATCGTAAGTTTGCTAATGTTTATTGTTTAGCGAAGTCGGCCTGAGTGAGGCGTAGCTAAACATTACTAAGTTCTGTTCCCCGTTTTCTACCTCATTAACAAAGGCCTTAATTAATACATACTGTGATCATTAATTATACAGGCTCTTTGATACAATTTGTTACAATGTGTTAGATATATGAAAAGGCTTTTATTTTTTTTATATATAAAGGAAATTACTTTTATGTTACTGAGACAATGCTGTATGTAAACGAGTTTAGGTAATTGCATAGATTCAATATGAATACATTGTCGATTTATAGTTTTTCTTGCAATATTTTTTAATAATGATAAAAATACTAAGACTTAAATAAATTGTTATATTTAAATAACTGTAGTCCTCGACTCCGTGCGTAGCTTATGTGTTCTTGAAGACTATTTTCTATATCTATGCCGAATTTCAGTAAGATCTATACAGCCGTTCCAGAGATTCATTCTAACATCCATCCATCCAAACATTTGCATTTTTTTTATTTCATAAGGTGGCAAACGAGCGAGCGGCCACCTAAAATCGCTGAAATAGCGAAGTGACCGTTGCCCATAGACATACGCAATTGCATATGCGTTGCCTACCTTTAATCGATGGAGGAGAGGATGCACAGAAAGAAAATATTTTTCATTTCCATGCATCCTCTGATCAGGAGAGTCCACTTCTTCTTCCCATCCTTTCCTTATAAGAAAAAGGGTGGGAAGGGAAAGAGGACTAAATTAGGCCTCCGGGACGCACACTCATCAGACGAAACGCGGAATTGCTTCCACTTCACGCCTGTCTTCTGTGTGGTCGTGGTATTTCACCGGGCGAGCCGGGACAATTCGAGCGAAGATGTTAAAGCGGGTTCTACCACTGTTAAATTATTATTGCATTTATAATATTTGTAAAAAGCAAGATTACAGACTACACTTAATTTGGTAAATCAAATCTTCTAAATACGTGGCATGTAAAAAATTAGGTATTGCTTGTCAAATTAATAACTGTCGTAGTTGTCAAATGTTCGGTGACATTAACAAAGTGTACAGTGCACGTATTTACGTCTTAACGTGATTATATGAAGATACGTGGTTCATTCACCTCTGGACAGTCTCAGTTAATTTGATTTAATAAGGATGAAATGGGTAGAGAAATATAATTAGCCCTTACATGTTCCCCGCTCGTCGCTCGTTATAACTGGCCCTTTGGGGTTATACAAAATAATTTACAAATTGGCAGCCGTTGGAGTTTATTATATAAGAAATAAAGATCTTTTTACAGTAAAATATTTTAAAGCCTGTAGCTTAAACGACTGAACTGGTTTTATTATATTTGGTATCATCATCATCAGCTATACGTCCCCACCGAGGGGCTCGGAGCCTACCCTAAGTTAAGGGTGATTAGGCCATAGTTAACCATGCTCGCCAAGTGTGGGTTGGTTGATTTCACACATATCTTTTAATTTCTTCTCAGATATGTGCAGGTTGCATCACGATGTTTTCCTTCACCGTAAGAACGTCGGATAAATGTACATATGTAAATCGGAAATCAAACAACACATTGGTACATGGCGGGATTCGAACCCGGAACCTGTAGATTGCAAGTCAAGTGCTTGACCACTGAGCCACCGACGCTCCTATATTTGGTATAATAGTTGCATTTTTTTGGTTTTTTAATACCAAATATTCAAACCTTCTAAAGTCGTATATTCATCATAAGGTATACACAAATCTTTACGAGTCTCAGGACAGTTATAAAATAATTATAGCTAAGAGTTGGAGTGTTATAATATTGCCTCTGAAGGGTCGTAAAGGCCTCAATGTGTTATTCATGAATAATTTTATGGTTAGGAATATTAACATTAATTATATTCAAAGGTGATCGAGAGAAAAACGTATTGTAGCATTCGTTGTGCTATATTTGGCTCGTTCACGTACCGACACGTGTTGCCGGCTCAAAGGTCTGACATCGACTGACGTCCCCTCTCTCCGGCATGTACTTATGGCGTGTACGCTCGAGACAAACAACACTACGTTTATGCATACACTACATCCCTTCCTTTTTTTAATATATTTAATCTTGCTAAGTATAGGTACTTGTATTCTAAAACTATCAATTAATGGAATACAAGTATACATGAAATTCTATATCCTAAGTTTCTCTACACTTCTACATGCATATCCATTTTGTAAGTTTAATAAACTTAGATTCAATAACAATTTTCTATAAATTCAATTAATAATTATTTTCACAACAACTGCATAGATATTTGTTACCATCCTATACTTATCTGCCATGTTTCCATTATTTCTTCCTTCTATATGCTCTACTTCCTTCCATTTGTTATTTAGAACGCGTCAGTGTCCCTCAATTCTTTTTAAATAAACTTATTTTCGTCTTGACATTTGTCACGTTAAAATATTCCGAACTTCAATATCGCCATCAAAACCTGTCTCTACGGTATGGGAAGCAGGATTTTAATTGACGCTTACTTTGTTATCTTTGTGTAAATTATTAATGTCGAAGCCAAATATTTTGCTAAAAAGTAATGTTTAATAATTAACAGTACTTAAAAGTACTTAACAGTTTGAATGTATCCTAGGCGTGATAATTTACGCTAGTAGTAACAATAAAATTTTACTCCCTACTATGAATGTTATGCACTGTAGACACAATACTAGTTGGTTGGAACACCAAAAGCTGTAACTGGTTGTGTGACCATTTAACTTGTTTACTTTTAAATTTTCAGATATAACTGTGCCCGCGACTTCGCTCGTACGAAATACTAACTTGGATAGCATTTCAATCACTTAATATTATTAAGTTTTATACTGAAACATATTAAACCCACAAAATACTTGCACAAACTTCACATATTCCAATACATCAAATTCAGTCCATGACAATGGTCCCAGGCTCCTGTCCATCAATGTACCAAACCTCATCCAAATCGGCCCGGCAGTTCCCGCTTGAAAGAAGGTCAGATAGACAGACAGACAGACAGATGAAGCCACCTTCGCATCAATAAGAATGTTCTGTCCCTATATTATGGAATAGTCAATGATAATTTTCTTTTTCTAATACATAACCTGAAAATGACTAACTTACTATGTTAACAATTTAATGTTTCTTTTCCTTCAAAGATGTTACATTTTCTATTGAATGAAGGTTTCAAAAGTCAAGACTTATACCTTTTTTTATATTTAATTACCAAATTTGTTTCCCAGCTTATTTGAGATCTTTCAACCCACAACACAGAGTCACTAACGGTATTTAATTATGTTGAACTTTATGTTTAACTTGATGGACAATATTTAAATGCCACTATAAGTTTCAATTTATCAGATGTTCAACCTATGTAACAATGAATTGCTAATGACTACTCTGAACATAGTAAAAGTCTTTTTCAATATAAGCGTAACATAATAAACATAAAGAGACAAACTCTTTGTCCCTTCTTTTCACAGGTCAGCAAATGAACTTGTCATTGCCGTTTATTCTCTAATGTTATTTACAATCAAACAGGTAGCTATTTCTGTGTGAAAATAGTTAAGTTATTTGTAGAATTAAGCGATAGCATTTTATTCCACAATCGTTTTTTATTCAGCTTATAATAATCCAAATGGAATGCCATTTAAAAGTAAAATTATATGTCAACAAGATCTCTTTGATTTTAAACACACTTTTAGGCGGTGTGTTAAAGTCGTTTTAATAAGTCGATAGTGCGATTTTGGTTCAATATTTCAGAAATCGGTATTTCTACTCCCTAAATTGAGTTTAAAGTCGTTAAAACTTTATTCAAATTGACTCACCAATTTTTTGCGGGTTATTGATAACAAAATCCAGCTTCAACATACCATGCGAGAAGTATGATATAGACCCGACTGCGACTAGTGTGTCCTCAGCGACGAGTTGCCTAAACAGCGACTGTTACAATGAATTCCTCCATGACTTGGTCCAATAATTATGCTATAAATAAAGCTATTTCAGAAAGAAAACATTAACCTTTATTTATTCTATTTTACGGCAACTGTAGCATGTCATTATCAAAGAAAAACACGTTTCCGCTCTTATTTTTACCAAATTAGAGCAATAAAATCAATTTCAGATGTATTTTAAATACAGAGTCATCTATCGCCGGAAGCGGAAACTACTTATCTGTTTCACAATTATTGAATCGAAATTCGTTTAGTGCACAGTACATCGCGAGATTTAAACTTACATATACTCGTAGTTAATAGTATCTCTGGAAACTTCACCAATCCAGCATTAGCCACGGATTCGTTAATAAAGCCAATTATGATGACTTTAGTAACTGGCAATATAATATTAGA
>NW_013531726.1:1005618-1029758 GCF_000836235.2 Papilio xuthus
CGGAATGTCATATAGCCTAAAGCCTTCCTCTATAATTGGACTATCCAATAAAAAAGAATTTTTCAAATCGGCCCAGTAGTTCCTAAGATTAACGCGTTTAAATAAACAAACAAACAAACTCTTCCGCTTTATAATATTAGTATAGATATATACTTAAGACGTTACTGCATTATATGATTCTACAGTGCACCAATGATAAGAAGGAGTAATATGAACTGATTCCGTGCTCGCCCGCGGCAATGGACGCTCGTAATCCTCGGCTTTCCAGATAGAGCGATCTGAGTTACTCTATCGCGAAATATCAGTAGGTCACGTGTCTTGACAGCACGCTATCCTATAAGAAGAAGATTAATATATATGATATATAATAGTCTTTGGAATCGTTGAAAATAACTTGGCAATAATATGACAAAATTTACATACATTTGGCAATTATTTAATAATATTTACAATCATTTGGCAATTGTTTTAGAATATTTAAAATTATTTGGCAATTATTTTACAATACTTATTATCGTTTGGCAATTATTTTATAATATTTAAAATTATTTTACAATACTTACTAGCATTTGACAATTATTTTACAAAACAGTTGCTTAGTGTATTTTTCGTAGTAAATTTACACTTACCCTTAGAAACCACTTAACTCGCTGAGTGAGGCAGTAGTGTTTTTTCAATAGCCTTTATTGATAATTGGTCTGTCAAATGCAGACAGTATAGTCTTCCTTGAGTGTACGTTTAAGGAACAAGCTCTTCAAGTTTTTATATATAGATTCTGATGCAAAGTTTTAAATAACATATTTTATTCTAATTTTGTCAGTTTGCATAATAATTTTTATATATACATCTGACCTAATTATGTTGACCTATGAGAATGGATATTTTCTGCATCACAAATCGTTGCTGTTGAACAGAGGTGACTACTTTGTTTACGAACATACCAGTATCTATTTTGCATCACAATACATTTGCAATTACATCGATATCGATAATATTTTCAATTAAAATGAATGATTAACCCTGAGATCAAAATCCCCGTTTAACACATTTTATCTCTGCTTTTTAGACACAATGATTGGGATAAGAGTATGATATATACAGATATTTTAGTGTCAGAAACCCACGGTTATTATTAAAAAGGTGCTTATAAGTTACAATTTTAATAATACATACTATGTTTAAAAATTATCAAAGTGGAGGATTTTTCAAATGTTATTTAAGCGGTGCAATTTACAAATCATTGAACACTCTGTAGCTAAATCATGCTAAAAGAAGAAGAAGCGAGCATACCATTTCCTTAAAGGCCGGCAACGATTTGCAACGGCAAAGATTTGTTTATGAAATTCTGATTTAACTTTTACTCGAGTGTATCGACAGCCTAAGTTTACGTAATTCGCCTGCGAAGTGATACAGTAAAAGCCGCGCAGTAACACATAGTCATGTGGCACAGGTAATGATCTCGCATATAGGACACACCGCCGAATACATTTGCAGACTCATGTGAGATAAGCGAACCCGCTGTATATAAAACTGAGTTCATATTAATATTACGTAGAGTTTTGTCAGAGAGTAAAACATTTATAGAGCGAACATTCTATAATATCAGATTGTATGAGTTCCCATTAAAGGGCAGGGCGCATACTCTATGACTTTCGGGTTAGGGTCTGCGTCACATATATCTTTGAATTATTTCTCAGGCAGGTACAATGTTTTCCTTCGCCATATGAAGGTCAAATGATTTTTTTTATATCATAAGGTGGCAAACGAGCGAGCGGCCATCTGAAATAGCGAAGTGACCGTTGCCAATAGACATACGCAATTGCATATGCGTTGCCTACCTTTAATCGACGGAAGAGAGAATGCACAGAAATAAAATATTTTCCCTTTCCGTGCATCCTCTCATCCGGAAAGTCCACTTCCACTTCCCATCCAGGACTAAATTAGGCCTCCGGGACGCACACTCATCTGACGAAACGCGGAATTGCCTCCACTTACGCCTGTCTTCTGTGTGGTCGTGGTATTTCACCGGGCGAGCCGGGCCAATTCGTGCGAAGATGTTAAAGCGGGCTCTACCACTGTTAAAAGCGCATCATATGAAAAACACTTTAGTACAAAAATGGAATCGAACTAGGATCTGCAGATAAGTCGGGTGCTTAACATCTACGCTACCGACACCTAGAAAGCCACTAACAAACAAATGCCGCACGCTAATCGGGTGTGTAAATTAGACTAAACTACCACAGTTGGATTACGCTTTATCGTATTGTTCAGTCTATTGATACAAAATAATGCGTTTAAGGTATTTAAACAGAGATAACAATATGTTTTAAACAAGGATTTTGGTCTTCGAAACTCACGGTTACTGTTTATTTTTAACTAAAATGTTTTCCACGACCACACAGAAGACAGGCGTGAAGTGGAAGCAATTCCGCGTTTCGTCTGATGAGTGTGCGTCCCGGAGGCCTAATTTAGTCCACTTACCCTTCCGACCTTTTCTTATAAGGAAAGGAAGAGAAGTGGAAGTGGACTTTCCGGATGAGAGGATGCATGGAAACGGAAAATGTTTTCTTTCTGTGCATCGTCTCCTCCGTCGATTAAAGGTAGGCAACGCATATGCAATTGCGTATGTCTATGGGCAACGATCACTTCGCTATTTCAGCGATTTCATGTGGCCGCTCGCTCGTTTGCTACCTTATGATATAAAAAAAAAACAAACAAAAAAATCACCATAAAATAAAATCCTATATACTTATAGCTAATATTTGTAATTGTCTATGTTCATGTTTTAGTTATATAAAATGGAATTAACTTTATGACATAATTTATATGCTATTTATCTTACTTCTTACTAATATAATAAATGTCAATATTTAGATGGATGCATCGATGTTTGTTTGAATGTATCTTCAGAACGATTGTACAGATCTCCATGAAATTTGGTATCCATAACGAAAATAGTCTGGAAGACTACATAGGCTACTAATTATGTTCTTGTTAATACTATGCGAACAGAGTCGCGGGCGACCGCTAGTTATCATATAGAGCAGACGTCTGATAATCGTTAAATATTTTATAGCTGTCATAGGATCTGCGGCGTTCGTCGCTCTCAAATTGTTGTACGACGGTTGATGTCAAGGGCAATGTCACAAAAGATCGATACACGATATGAAACTTTGTAAACAATTTGCCAATTCTTGATAAAAGCATTAGTGGATGAAATGTATTATACATTTTTAGACAAAAAATAAGTTAATAGTAACTTTCCAGTCAGTATTATGGATTTAAAAATAAATGAGGAAATAAAACTGAATGAAAATATGTTTTCATAGTGTTTCAACGCATGCGTTTAACCGGTGATATTCCTGAATGGATTTACATAAATTTTACGCGACTACGGAGATATAAAAAAAAAACGATGAAAAAGACAGTAGTTGTACTGTCTTTTACTAATAGGATGTAAACTTAAGTAGCTACTAGGATACAATACTATGAAGCTTTGAATTTGACATTTAATTTATTTCTCGCTCGCTTTGGCCTTTTATGTTCAAAATCATAGCTTTCGGAAGCTTTTTATAAACGCTTTGTAATAAATCTATCATAAGAAATCCAAGTATTTTAGCACGCATGAGATAAGACTCTATTTCCACTAGCCATTTTTATATACCGGTTGCGCAGTGGGAATAGGAAACAGGTCCGCAATGAGGTTGATTATTGTGCGTAGCCGACCGCGCGGTTTATCGCTTAGTGGAAGAAAGGTTTAAGTCATACATGCCTTTTGTCTGTGTCCGTCTCGAACTGGCACCGTCTTTACGATGCTCATAAATCAGACGTTTCCGAACGCTATATTGACGAAAAAAGGCAACTGTATGAATCATTCGGCTATTCGCTATTCAATGTTTTAGTTTTTATTGCTATACGATATACTAACTTCCATATAAAACATATGGAAATATGACGTAATATTTTTGATTATTTTTACAATATAGTAAACAAGAAGGGCTACCTAATATCGCTCAAGTAAGTTATCGACCGTAGACAGTTCCAATTTTAACTAATATTATAATCTAGTTAGCGCCGACAACTCCGTCTGCACGGAGTTAAAAAAAACGTAATTAGTAACCTATGTGTTCTTCCAGACTTTATTCTACTACTATGCCAAATTACAGTGATATGCAGCTACTACTTTCAAACAAACATCAATCCATCTATCCATCCTTTTAGTAAGATATGAATGTTTGGTTGTAACGTTTGTTTGAAGGTATCTCCGGAACGGCTACATGGAACCTGCTGAAATTTAGCATAGATGTAGAATAAAGCCGGGAAGAATATAAAGGCTACTAATTATATGTTTATTTTGTCCGGACGCAGTCGCGGGCGAATCATATAAACTCATGAATAACAACAGAAAGGTATTCAAAACATAATTAATCATTGTCTACTGAAAAATGAAGTTGAAATAAAGCTTTGTGTCAAATTTTGGCTGCAGCACAGTGGAGTTAGGGTAAAGAATGGTAAAACATCAAAGCGGCAAAGAGTATCCCAGAGATTGCGACGCCGACGTCAACGCAACTTTTGTATTAAGCAAAAGAATCAAACCGAAATTTTAAAGCTACTTTTTGCTCATTCGTGTGCAGTTTTTAAAAACGAGAAATATACGAGATAACTAAGGATATATTAACTCCTTTTTGGTTTTAGTTATTAACTTTGAGATACTGAAATAATTTATATTTAGGAGCTACATATTTCTGACATCTTATAAATAGAAAATACGAGTATGTTCAATAGATTAAAAAAAGTTGAAATCGTCATTATTTTTATTACATTACCGAAGTTTGCTGTTGTTTCACTGACTAATAGAAATTATAGTATTTTAATTATTCTATTAATTGTAGTTTAAGCATGGATTTTAACAAATAAAATTTAAATTAACGCGTTTGTAATTAAATTGACTTGATTATATTCATAAATATTCCTATTTAAATGCTAAATTGATTGTGACTAAAGTATATATATACATATATTGTAAATTTACTAATATTTCTTTTACCATTCCAACTAAGCTCTAGGCTTGTGCTAGTATATGGTTTACGACAATAGTCGAATGGCTTCGAACCCCCGACCTCGTGATCGGAAATCCGTATCCTTAACAATTAGGCTATTGACGCTTATTGATTTTTTAAATCATAAGTTTGCAATACATATGTAAACAATTGTTTAGTAATAAAATTATATAACATAAATGAGATGAAAATTTTAGTATATAGGTCAAACATTAAATAAAGGCAAAGACAAAAAGTTTCGTCTCATCAATCGTGGCCGACCGCTTATTTACAATGTCGCCTTGTTATTCAAGATAATTTCCCTCGTCGACAAAAGATTAAATTTATGAAACCCCAAGGACGTTATTTATTACCTCAGCCTACCTCCGCATTACGACCTCTTAGTAGACCATTAGACTTGTGTTTACCAAATCTATTTGATTGAATAGTCTCGTATCTATGTTATTAATTACGTTGAACGAAAACATTGCCCGTGATGCAACCTGCACATATCTGAGAAATGGAATGGAAATGGACCCGTACTGTCCAGCGCGGTTAACTATGACCTAGTCACCCCTAACTTAGGGTAGGATCCGAGTCCCTCAGCAGGGACGTATAGTGAGCTGATAGCTATACTATACAAAAATAAACAGTTTTATTTTAATAAATCCTTTTAGCTGTGGTAAAATAAAGATAATAATTTGTTTTAAACGGAGATTTCGGTCTCGGAAACTCACGATAAATAATAAAATTTGTTTATACTATTTTCTTACCATGAAATATTATTTTAATGGTAAGGTTATAAAAACTTGGTTATAAAAATTTAATTATTTGTATCATCATCATCAGCTCACTATACATCCCCACCGAGGGGCTCCTAGCCTACCCTAAGTTAAGGGTGATTATTATTTGTATATCAGTTTTAATTCGGTGACACTTTAATTTAAGAATACTTCTAAATTAAGAATATAAATTAAAATAAATTTAAATCAAACCAAGAATAGATCTCCACGTATTTAGAACATGTGAGGAATCTGCGGTTTATATTCTAAACATTCCGACGTACAGGCTACTAGTTACGTCCCAAAACTTTACGACTTTGTACGTTGTTAAAGCAAATAACCATTTGTATTTAAAACAAACTTCTGTTTCAAACTTTTCTCTTTAAAGTCGCGTCGTTCAAGTTTTAGGAAACTTGTGACACGACCAAAAATGTTTTGGGAAACAATTCAAAAATTATCTCGATGTTTCTCTTTTTATTTTTTAATTTAACCGAAAAAAACTGTATTATAAAGTGTATCCTAATAAGCCATCCATCTTTTAAGGCGGTAAATGAGCAAGCGGCCACCTGGATTCGCCGAAATAGCGAAGCGACCGCTGACCCATAGACATCCGCAATTGCAGCGGTCGCTTATGCTACGTATATTTAATCGTCAGGGGAGGAGACGGACAGAAAGAGAAATCCACTACTTAGCCGTCTTTCCCTTTTCATACTTTCTTTATAAGAAAGGGTGGATAGGGAACGACTTAAATAAGCGTTCGCTTACTCACTCCAGTATATGAGCCTAGGTCGATCTAGTTATTCGAAGCATTTTTTTTGTTAAATAATAGCAATTTTTTTTAATAAATTTACTAATATTTCTTTTACCATTCCAACGAAGCTCTAGGCTTGTGCTAGGATATGGTTTACGACAATAGTCGAATTGCGTGATTCGAGCCCCCGACCACGTGATTGAAAATCCGTACTCTTAACCATTAGACTATAGACGCTTAAATATTGCAGTATTTTTCATTCTCAAGTGTTATACCTCTATTTTTCGGTAACAAAATTAAAGTAACGAGAACAAAATATCTTTTAAATATCTATAATACCAATTTTAATGTCCACTTTAAAAAATAAATCTTATTTTTTAATTCATATTAAAATTATTACAAGTATCCAGCTGTTACGTGGTAAAAATATTCCCACATTATTCGTTAAGTCCGGAATCGAAAAGGTTTTCGTAACGCCTACTAAATTAGGGTGATCTAATATTTACATATCCAAAAATAGATAGATAAAATTGGTTGGTTTATACTACTGTACTCAAAAAAAACATAGTGTCATCTCTCTCATTTTCCAAAGAAAAAAGAGAAATAAAAATATTAATTGTGCAACATTATTTAGTTTCCCAATTAGTATAGACCTACAAGGATATCTCGACCCGTGGGCATAAGTAAAACAAAATATAACAGCTTACTAGCGCCACCCTGTCAATATCAAAAAGTATAATAAAATTAGGACCCATTTTACTGTAACTGTCGTGTTCTCTTCTTTTATGTTTTGTATGCCCATGTAGCTTTTATATATTTTTAATATTATAAGGTGACAAACGAGCGAGCTGAAATCACTGAAATAGCGAAGTGACCGTTGCCCATAGACATACGCAATTGCATATGCGTTGCCTACCTTTAACCGACGGAGGAGATGTACATCTCCCATCACGGCAATATTTTCTTTCTGTACAGAAAGAAAATATTTTCCCTTCCCATGCATCCTCTTATCCGGAAAGTCCACTTCCACTTCCCATCTTTTATATTTTTTTAACAGAACTAACCACAATAGACGCGCCTCTCAACGGGTAAGATATCCTTGTTTGACAATATGTAAATGTTGCTATGGTAAGTTTCTGAACTAATTCTTTACGTTCCATCTTTTCTGTACAGATTACAACATAGGAAAGTTAGTACAATAACAAACATTGGCTTGTTAAAATTGAAACAAAGAAAATAAAAGTCTAGTATTAAATTTCCGGTTGCTACCAGTTTACTAGCGATGGCTTTGTTTTCTTTTACTTGCGTTTCCGTTTTTACAATGTATTCGATATCTGTTTGAACATGCTGTATATACGCTTAGTTATTTATTCACTAATAAATCGACTACAAAGAATGTATTTCTAACTAATATTGTAAATGCGAATGTTTAAATGGATGGATGGATGTTTGTTTGAAGGTATCTCCTGAATTGCTGAACGGATCTCGATGAATTTTGAGATACATATAAAACATAGCCTGGAAGAACATAATATTCAGCTCACTATACGTCTCCACTGAGGGGCTGGGAGCCTACTAAGTTAGGGGTGACTAGGCCATAGTCAACCACGCTGGCCAAGTGCGGGTTGGTTGGCTTCACACATATCTTTGAATTTCTCAGATATGTGCAGGTTGCATCACGATGTTTTCCTTCACCGTAAGAATTTTAATAACACCCGGACGGAGTCGCTGTGCACAGCCAGTCTTGTTATACATTTTATCTTTTACTACGTTAAAATTTTCATTGAAATTTGTTATGTAAATAAGATTCCGACCACAGCTGACCACGACGCGTTCAAAGCTGAATGTAAACTAAGCGTAAATTTAATATGTACATATTATTATAGATACAAGGAATATCGCATTGGATTGCTTAGTTTTGCTTGGAAATAATTTTTATATTGTTTGATTTTAGCTGCCGCCTGTGACTTCATTTGCGCGGATTTAAATAAAAATTAGTAGCCTATGTGTTCTTCCAAACCATGTTGTTTATCTGTGCCAAATTTCATCAAGATCCGGTCAGTGGTTCTGGAGATATTATTTAACAAACAAACATCCATCCATATAAACATACCGATTTATAATATAAGTAAGAAGTAAGTTTACCGTATGCTTATCCAGTTTTTAATTAATTAACTATAAAATTAGCTTAAAAACAATTTATTATAATATATATTATATCTCATTACCAATCTTTACATAGCAATCTCGACTACAAAAATCTTTCGAACAAAATTTTAATTTACAATTATTTGACTTTCTTAGTAACTTTTTTCTTTTTTTGATAATTGTATGTTAAATAGCCTTGTAATGTATATCAATATATTTATTTAAATGTATTATTCAAGCAAGCTATGTGACCTAAATACCTCAACCTACCATATAATGCTCCGACGCATAACAGGCACATAATAACTGAATTCTAGCCTAAATAATTTTGCGGCAGCGTTTTATTTCCTTACCTCATAACTATTCGTGTTGCGTACACCAAAACACGAAGTCGCAATTACCCATTTGCAGATGAAATAGAAATAAAATTTGTAGGAAATTATTTTGGAACACTATCCGGAAAATAATTTTTTATGAACATTTCAAAATTATGATTTTAGAAAATATTACGTCGTGTTTTTTTTGGCAATAAAAAAACTTATTGGCATTTGTGTTTTGTTTTATTCTCAATAAATAAAGATCACAATATGTTCTATGAAGAACCTTATTTTAGTACATTTTCCATAATTACAGAAAAACAAAAGATAAAAAAATCATACACAAATCTCAAGAACTTAATGTAATTTTTAAAATAAGATAAAATAAAGAATATTTCTACAAAAGGAAAATAACCTTTAAATACTTTTTAATATACAAAGTTGTAAATAAATATTTCTAAATAAATACAATACTCAAAAAAAATATTTCCTGCAAGTTGTTGAAAAAGTCGTAGCAGCGTTAAGCAGAAATCAAGTTTATTATTGAGTGGAATGAGCCCGCGTTTTAACTTAATGGACAACTTAATACCAACTTGGTACGTGACTCTAATATACAATCTGTAAAGAGGCCGTATTTTATTTTAGTCGTAGAACATTTCCTACTCACAGTTTTTCCTAAGTACTACATACAACAACTTATTATAAAATGTAGCTATATTTAAAGATATGAATGAAACTAGCTGTCGCCCGTGACTCTGGCTACGTGGAATTAAAAACAAACTTAATAAGTAGCCTATGTGTTCTTCCAGACTATGTTCTACATCTATGTCAAATTTCAGCGAGTTGCATGCAGTCGTTATGAAGATACGTTCTAACGAACAACCATCTAAACTTTCGCATTTATAATATTAGTTAGAACTAAGATTATCGCTCCGTCTCAACATCTCTGGATAAATTATATAACTAAAAAGCTAAACAAAATAATTATCTTATATATATTTATATAACCCGGAACAAGAAACGTCAAAATATTTTCCCTCATATTTTGTTAATATAGATAAATTATTTATTTCTTTCTTATAAATTATATAATGCTTTATACAGTTATAAAATCTGCAATTTTTCGACACATAATACTTGAATTAGTACAGTTAGTAATTGACGTAATTTACAATTGGCTAGTAACATCTATGTTTTTCTTAACTTTAAATCTATGAAAGGTATCATTAATAGTATGGTACTTAATACACAGATCTACTAAAAGAACAGAAGGGTCAAATTCCTTTCAACGCCATAACTTCTATCATTTGTTCAGTTCTCTTTATACGTTAATTGCATTGCTCGAGAAAGGGCAAAAAAAGACGCCGGGAATTCAACGAAGCGCTCAAAGTAAAGGCAATTAGAAATCTTATATTCGAGCTCGTATTAAAACTTGTAATTATAGGCTGATTATTCAGCTTTGAAACGGATTTTTTGATAAAAGAGTCTGAATAAAGAATGAAGCCGTGAATTTTATGGAAAAGGAGACTTTATTAGAATTATTACGATAATATTAGTATTATACTTGGGGATGAGGGTCGATGGCTCATTTAACTTGAAATATGAAGGTCCTGGGTTCGAATCCATGTACCAATGTGTTTTTCGATTTACATATGTACATTTATCCGACGTTCTTACCGTGAAAGATAACATCGTGATGCAACCTGCACATATCTGCGAAGAAAATCAAAGACATATGTGATGTCAAACAACCCGCACTGGGTCAGCGTGGTTGACTATAACCTAGTCACCCCTAATTTAGGGTAGGCTCCAAATCTCTCATTGGTGTGAGCTGATGATGATTATACTTAATCCACTTCCTTACCATCCTTTCCTTAGTAGGGAAGAAAACTAGAATTTATACTCTGGCACGAACACTTCGGAACGTGGATTTCACACCTGTGTTCTATGTGGTCGTGGTATTGCATCAATAAAGCGCCATTTGTGCAACCAATGTTGTTGGGGACTTTGTCACTATTATATGTTTTTATTTCCAGATTATGAGAGGCCGAGCGAGGCGCGGCCTTATTCAGGCGCTATGTTGTGGAGTGTGGGCATATTCCTTCTTACACAGATAGGCGTATGTCAATTCGCTACAGGTAAACAATTATATATATTCAAGTGAAGTTATAACCGTATATAGTGGGTTTCTGAGACCGAAATTTTCAAAACATATTGCTATTTCAATTTTGTCAAAGATAATGACAGGGACGACATGTTTTGTATAGAGATTTTGGTCTCAGAAACCAACGGTTTATCAACCTCACAATAACAACTAAATATTAAAGATTTGACAAAGAAATAATATTCAGTCTTTATTTTGTCAACTAATTAACATCTAAGCTAACTAAAGGTACAATTTTGTAAGCATATCTTGTAACTCAAATTAATGTGGACCGCAGTTGTAATAAGCCCACCCTTGTCAGCATCTCGTGCAGCTTTAATTAATTTTGGCAAGTAAAAGAACATCGTATGAGAAATTAGTTTTTAGTCTCCTCTGCTTAGCTTTTATTATAATATATTAATTTTAATTTGTAATTAGAAGTTCAAAGTATAGTATTCTTTTACTAAAGAATCAATTGATCGCTGTTTCTGCAAATATTACTCATTTCTCTCTATAGATAAATAAATCAACGATCAAATATTAACTCTGATGATTTTTTATTATAAGTTGGCAAACAAGCAAGCAGCAACCTGAATTCGCCGTAATAACAAAGCGACCGCCGCCCATAAATAAGCGTTGTCTAATCGACGGAGGATGGGATGTACATAGAGAGGATATTTCTCCTGCTATGCGTTCCCTTCCTCCACTAAATTCTTCTCCTTCCCATGTTTAATTAGAAAAAAAGATTGGGAAAGGAACATGGATAAGAATTGCAACTCAAGCACGCATTAAACGTATTTGTAAAAACATAAATTGAATTGATTGATTTGTTCATAGAGTATACTTTAGTGTTGAATTCTCTATCAGATTTATTTCCACAGATCCGACAACGACTGAAAGCAATACGGTGTCTTCATTCTACGTACTAAGTACAGGCGTGGTCCCAGCACCGGTTATGCTAAAACTGGGCAACTCAACAATAGATAGTACGAAATCCTTCAAAGTCCCCCAACCTACATCTGACGTCACAGACTCAGGAAGAACAATAACGAACCAACCAAACTTGATACTTGATATGGTACCACATGTAGTATCAGCTAAGAACACATACTTTGACCATGATAGAAAATATGGACCAAATTTTGAAGACACACCGAAAGGGAATGTAACTAAAATTACTGTTCAACTCGGTGAAGACGCTTATTTGAATTGTAGAATTAGTCTTTTACAGGATAAAACGGTAAGTGTAGTGTATGCATAAACGTAGTGTTGTTTGTCTCGAGTGTACACGCCATAAGTACATGCCGGAGAGAGGGGACGTCAGTCGATGTTAGACCTTTGGACCGGCAAGACGTGTCGGGTACGTGAACGAGTTAACAAATTGATTTTTTATCGTTTTATTTGCATGATAAAGAAGGATATCTACTTCCGTATCCATCCCGACCTATTCATATCCATATGGATATGAACATATCCACTTCCTCTATCCATTCTTTAACCAGATAAGATGGGAAAGAGGATTAATAAAACGAAATGCAGAATTAAAAAAAATGTCGTTGTTATTATGTCACGATATTCGTAGTATAAATGTGGCGTACGAAAATAATTATTTCTGATACATAAAAAGCTCGGTTTCTCCATTACACGTATGATTTTTAAAAGGCTTGCGGCTCGAATCGTCGCCGACCCAGTTCTTTCGGATCGGCTTCCACTGACCTTGCAAAGATATATTGCGCTTACATATTTGATGAGTATTTACTGCAGGCAATGTACCGTTGATTATTTTTCATAGCAATTTCTGAAGCTACATTTGTAACATATAAAGTTCTATAATATTATGTCTAAGCAAGCAGTTTGTAATCTTGAGACAAATAAGAATGATAAATTATTCAAACTTTTGTGAGACATTATACTAAACTGATATATAAACACGGCTAAACACTCACGTATATTCGTCCACTCACGGGCCGCGTCCGCGAAATAATACCAGTACCACCCATCCTGATGAAGGGCTTGAAACTAGTCGGTGCCGCCACCAGTTATATATCAGTTAAGAACGATAAATTTATTTTTTCTTCTGTCTCACGTATGAATTAAAATTAGATAAAATTAACAGCTAAGTACATATTAGATATAATAATGAAAACTTTTTAATTGTAGGTATCTTGGGTACGTCGAAGAGGTAAAGAAGAATTACCGGAACTGCTTACTGTGGGTGCAGTGACGTATGCAGCGGATAATCGTGTCACGGTCGCTAAGCGATATCCTGGCAATTGGAGGCTACTCATCAAAGAGGTCAAACCTGATGACGAGGGCATATATGAATGTCAAATATCAACACATCCGCCTAGAGTCAGCAGAATTTACTTGCATGTTAATAGTAAGATCTTTTGATACATAATACTTATTTTTATGGATTTTAGAACCTGTTTAAACACGTTTACACTTAATAATTTTGTACCCTTTAGCGGTCTCCCGCGACTCTGTCTGAGCGGATTTAAATAAAACTTAGCTCTTCCATGCTATGTCCATATATTCCAAATTTCAGCGAGATCCATGCAGCTGTTCTGGAGAAACCTTCCAACAAACAACTATCCATCCAATTCGCATTTATAATATTAGTAAGATAATAAAATGAGATGTCTCATAGTCCAATTTAAGACTATTATGTCTAAGAGCTATTACACTTGAATATGAAATTAAAATAATTTTAAATTTCTGTTAACGATGTTTACTCTTATATTGCTAAACGCCCGTCAATTGTGTAGAAATTTGTTACCGATAGTCTAAAATCCGTTCTCATCTTGTCACCTATATTCTCCAGATTTTTCATTTGGATATTCAGTAAAGTTAAAACTGATCTCGGTACTTAGCTCCACAAGTGTGGGTAGTGGACGAGGCCGGCGCGCCGCTGTCTGAGAAGTACTACGAAGCGGAGTCGACGTTAGCGCTAGTGTGTCGTGCGAGACATGTCGACACACCAACTGTGCTGACCTGGATACATGAGGGCAGAGCTCTCAACGCCGACACTACGAGAGGCGGCATCAGGTATCTTAAGTTTGCTTTGTTAACTACCTTAAGTGTAAGATACCTCTTTGTATGTAGCATTCTTTGTACGGTAAGGGGACATGTAAGATGGACTTAATTAACTGGATTTATTAGTGAAGAGTTTGCTAGCTAAATATTGCTTGAAAATGATACAGATAAAGTAACTACAAATACAGTCAGAATTTTGGTGTCATGACTTTTGTTTGTATAGAAGAAACCGCGCGGAATTAAAAAAAAATATGATTAGTAGCTTATGTGTTCTTCCAGACTGTGTTCTATGTTTATGCCAAATTTCATCGAGATCCGTCCAACCGTTTCGGAGCTATCTTCAAACAAACACCATCCATCCATCTAAAAATTTACATTATTAAGAAGGAAAATTGGTAGTGTGTAATGAATTCTGATTTCAAAAATTAATGGTCAATTTTCTCCAGTATTTCTATTTTAAAATTGTATTATACCATCTAGACATATTTGTTTGCAGCGTGAAGACGGAACAGGTGTCCGGCGGTGCAGACAGCCTGCTGCGACTTGCACGTGTCAATAGCAGTGACGCGGGCAACTACACGTGCGCAGTACGCGGCGCACGACCGCACACTGTCGCCGTACATGTGCTCAATGGTACGGTATTAAACATTAAAGATCATTCACTTTTAGTTCAATCATTCGTTCAACTAATGCTCAACGAACACGGTAGCTACTTTATAAAACTTAATTATAAAAGTTGGCTCTAAAATTACAAGCGTGAACCATTAATGATTGTCCGATCCTTTTCATTTTTATTCTCTCTTTGTTCCTCTAATATTGGCAACGAATTCTTTATTCTTGGGAGTTAACCCCAAGGTTTAAGAAAACAGAAGGGGGCAGACGAGCATCTTTAGAGAATTCTTCCTGTTAGTCAATTATGAAGCCGTTTACAGATATCAGTGCTCATTTAAAAACCTCTAAACTACAAATTTATGTCCATTGTATTAAAAAGTTTACAAAAATATCTCAAGCTTAGTCCTTTGTTGTGTTCACTGCAAACACTTTAAAATCTCTGCGACTGTAAAATTAGCATTGGAATAGTGCGACAAAAACTCTAGCATCTCTTATTGCCGGTCTAGCGACAACTTGATTTATTCAAAGAGGCAAATATAAAAACAACAGCCAACATTTCTATTGTCCACTTTAAAGTAGACTTGAAAAATAAATTCACAATTTAAAAACCACGTTGAGATAAAATCATTGTTTTTACTTTTACTACGTTTAATTTTATCTGTTCCTTCTAGATAACGTATTTTCTCTTCCTTTTTATTAATTTCGATTCTATGTGTGTTAAATATGAATTTTTATGTTAAAGTGAGATCATTAAAAGTTTCCGGTGCTAGTTATGAAAGTTAGGTCACGCAACATAGGCATCCTAGAAATGCTCTGTGCTTCCGTGACTTTGCCGCGGTCAGCCTTGAATACTAATCCTTAGTGCATTCCTTCTAACTCGGTCACTAACTCGAGCACGAGGATTGCCATTCTACGAGTATCTCAATCAGAATATTCCAGGAATAAATATGTGTAGAAAATACTAAAACTAATACGCAGAAAATTCAGTAATGTCAGCTAATAATAGATTTATTTTGTAACAACTCTTTTATCAAGCTTAAGAGAGTAACTAAAGAACTAAAGGTACGCGTCCATTGGTTGGGGATTTGCTTTGTCTTGCGATAGTACCTTTAAACTCCTTTTCACCACGTACGACTATTTAAACTAGGGAATGTATTATTGTACACTAACAATGCTACAGCAAAGTTTACTGTAGCTTTTGGAGTACCTATAATGCTTAAGAGTTACGTAGGTTTATGCTAAGTTAGGATATTTATTATTGGAGGCTTCAACCGGATACAAGCAGTTGGTTCAGATCAGTCTTTCAGAAAGTGGGCGATAACGCCCCCTTGTTCGCGCTGCAGGTCTCAAGTTGCCGGTTATAGTAAAAGTTTCGTTTAGAATTCTCCGTTAATATACATACATAGGTCACAATAATTAATTAATTTAATTTGAAGTTGAAAATATGGGAGCGCTAAAAAAATATTCTCAAATTGGGCAGCAGACAAAATAAGTTTGGAAACCAGTGGTTTAGATGTACAATTTTGTCTCCATCACTAATATTCACCTTTGTTCCAGAAGAAAGTCTTGCTGAACTCCACGCTGGTGCTAAACGTATCCAACTACCTTCAAATAGTATCACAACTTTAGTATTACTTATAACATTTAATGATTCATTAACATTATCAAAAACTTTGATTTTGTTTGCGACAACTTTACCCTTATTGAATACATTAAATATTTATATAACTTTAATAATAGGATATTCAGTATTATTTTTACCTACGTGATAATTTATCATTTTATCTGTATATAAAACTGTTTACATTAAGTTCTAAATATAAATTATTAATGATAGTTAAATAATAAAATTAATGAACGATTATGTGTTTTATTATGTTACTCTAAGTCCAACGCTGTCCTATTTCCATGACCAGCATCTTAGTTTTTTTTTATATTATAAGGCGGCAAACGAGCGAGCGGCCACCTGAAATCGCTGAAATAGCGAAGTGACCGTTGCCCGTAGACATACACAATTGCATATGCGTTGCCTACCTTAAATCGACGGAGGAGAGGATGCACAGAAAGAAAATATCTTCCCTTTCCATGCATCCTCTCATCCGGAAAGTCCACTTCCACTTCCCATCCTTTCCTTATAAGAAAAAGGGTGGGAAGGAAAAGAGGACTAAATTAGGCCTCCGGGACGCACACTCATCAGACGAAACGCAGAATTGCTTCTACTTCACGCCTGTCTTCTGTGTGGTCGTGGTACTTCACCGGACGAGCCGGGCCAATTCGTGCGAAGATGTTAAAGCGGGCTCTACCACTGTTAAAATTAGTATGGAGAATTCAATATCCTGTTATTTGGAACAAAATAAAGTTACGTCAGATATATTTTTGTTTATTGTGTTTCTATCTTAGATTAACTATCAAGCAGTGCATATTTATTTGTCGTCGTTGTTGCCGTAATTTACTTGCTGTAGCCCGCGACTCCGTTCGCGCGGAATCATAATAAAACTTAGTAGCCTGTGTGTACCTCGAGACTGGGTTCTACATCTATGACAAATTTCACCGAGATCCGTTAAGTCGTCCTAGACATACCTTCTAAGAAACATCCATCCATACATATCTGTAATATTAGTCAGATAAGACGTTAAATTGACAACTCGAGGAATGTCTTTTTTGAATGTTGGATTAATATATATTTTTACTATACGTAAATGTCAGATTGTTTTTCCAATACAGCTGGACACGCGTGACCGCATTTTATATAGCAGTTCCCGCCCACCAGTGGAAATAGGCCCTAACGTACGAATGAAGTTGAGTTACTAACTAGCTTACGTTGGTACTGAAGATTATGGCCCAACTAAGCATTATGCCTATTCATGTTGGCTAGCGACGTAGGCTGTTATTGCGACTATGGTTAAGCTTGCTGTTAGAACTTTAGGTTAGGTTAATGATACCTTACTCGAGTTTCAAAGAAACTCTCAAAAGTTATTTTTATTTTCCTTGGAATGTTTCATATAATTCAAGTAGAGTTCATGTCAATTTTGTATTAAGTATATTAAGAAACCTGTAAAAGAGAGAGTCATTGTTCGGTTCTGACGACCACCAAAAGCGAAAAATACGGCTTAGAGAGAAACCTCTATAGGCTAGAAAATATGACAGTCATTAAGACGCTTGTCCAGGTTCGACTATATCTTACTAATAGTATAAATTCAAATGATTACAGGAATGTATGGATGGATGGATGTTTGTTTGAAGGTATCTCCGACATAGCTGAACGGATCTTGCTGAAATTTGGCATAAACGTAGAACGTAGTCTAAACCACATAAACTACTTAATAACTTTTTTTAATTCCGCGCTGACAGAGTCGCGGGCGACAGCCACTTTCATATGTTCAGTGATGCAACCTGCACATATCTACAAGAAATTTAAAGATATGTGTGAAATCAACTAATACGCGCATAATCAGAATGACCAAGTGACTCCTAACAAAGGTTCAAAGTCCAGGAACTAACATGGTTTTATAAAATGTTATTGATAATAAAGAATGAAAATATTACTTAAAGACATCGTTTACTTTATAAAAGCTTTTAAACAATTCTGTTAACTTTCATTGCGCACGTTAATGAGGAAAATTGTAAATCTCTTGTAAAGACAATCAGCTTTTGTTGAAAACTTTTCATTTTAGTGGACAAGAATGATGGAACAGGAGATAATTTATTACTTAAATCTGCCCTTAATCTAGATTATTAGAACTTGAAATTATGAAAAATGATTTCATCTTAAATTTTAGTAGTTTAATTTTTTTTTTGTTCTTCCAAGTAAACCAAAATTTAAGGTTTATAAAATCTACTACGTCGTGCCTACATGAGTTGGATAAAGCCAGGGATATGATGATAAAAGGACATTATATGTAATTATAAAAAAGCAAATTTTGTTCAAAAAATATTCAAAAAGGCGTAATATCATGCATAAGTGTAAAGTTATGACCGCCTGTAACTAAAACAACTGTGAGCCTAGCACGAATACTTGTGACAATCATCAGTATCGTCATCGACAAAATTTCTATTAAAGTTTATGCATCCCCGGGCTTTAAGTACACCAAAAATCTCATTCTATTCATTCATTATTCATTATTGACCAAGATGATTGTCACGAATATTCGTGGTAGACCCACAGAACTATTTTGACAAATGAGGTATCATTCACATAGGCTAAGAATTTAATATTGTTTTAATGCCATTTAGACGGAGTCGCGGGTGACAGCTAGTAGTTTATAAATAGTAGTTAGTGAACAGACGAATTGAAGTAGTTTGACTCTGCTGGTAACAGAATTTTCCTAGTAATACTATTCGCCGCTCCACAATACTTAATTAACGTTGGTGATGAAGTACTCCGTTGTTTCCTTTGATAAATGAAGTGCGCAATGAGTGGGTGTAAATCGAATTAACCTTTCACGCCGTTAAAAATTTTAATTTATAAAACAGATTATATAAGTTAATTAATTTTCTCACGTGTTGTGGCCATCGTCAGAACATATTGAAAAGTTATTGGAGTTTGTGTGACATCTGACAGGTTATTCCTTTGAGTGTTTCACATACTTTTGCATAAAAGATACGCGCTATTCGCACGAGCGAATATTTTATTTTTAACTAGCTGTCGCCCGTAACTCCGTATGCGTGGATATATAAAACAACTTAATTAGTGTAGCCTATTTAATCTTTCATACTATGTTCTACACGAATGCCAAATGTAATCGAGATCCGTTTAGCAGTTTTAGAGATATCTTCAAACACCCATCCATCCATCCACATGACATCCATCTAAACATTCGCATTTATAATATTAGTAATTTAAATAAGAGGCAGCTCTTCAAGGCATAAATTCGAAAAAAAAATGAATAAATAGTATCCTATATCCGTCTCCTGGCTCTAAGCTACCTCCTCACCAATTTTCAACCATATCGGTAAAGCCGTTCTTGAGTTATAAATAATGTAACTAACACGACTTTCTTTTATATATATAAAGAAGATAATATCACAAATACCCTAATACTAGCTGTCTTGCGACTTCGTCCGCGTGAAATAAAAATAACTTAATCAGTAGTCTATGTTTTCTTCCAGGATATGTTCTACATCTATGCCAAATTTCAAAATATACTTGAATAGCTATTTGTTACAAGGTATCTCCGTACCGGATTAACTGATCTTAGTCCATAGACCGTAGTCTGGAAGAACACATAGGCTATTATTTTTTTATAATCCAATCACCGGCAAAAGCTTGCGTCCCGGAGGCCTAATTTAGTCCTCTTTCCCTTCCTACCCTTTTTATTATAAGGAAAGGATGGGAAGTGGAAGTGGATTTTCCGGATGAGAGGATGCATGGAAATGTTTTCTTTCTGTGAATCCTTTACTCCGTCGATGAAAGGTAGGCAACGCATATGCAATTGCGTATGTCTATGGGCAACGGTCACTTCGCTATTTCTGCGATTTCAGGTGGCCGCTCGCTCGTTTGCCACCTTATCATATAAAAAAAAGCTAGTAATAATATACACCGTGCTGTTATACTATCCACTTTGCCGTGTGACAGTTTAAAAAAAACCTTCAACACAACCAATCCAAACAATACGGATCTAATGTAAAATTATATCAAGTACAATGGTAAGACTCTTCTAACTGTTAAAGTACTCTTAAAACAGAAGTTTGTTCCTGTTTGCATGGTAGAGTACACTTCAGAAATACCCTGTTTCATTTTAAATTTAACTTAAACTAAAAGCTGTGCTCAATTATTTAAAGCATCCCTTAGTAAAGATCACTCATACTTATTAAATACTAAGGTCTTACCTTAGTCACTCATAATGGATTTAGAGTGCGACAGTTAATACCAAAAATGGCCTCGTATCATAAACTTAACTCTATTGATTTTGGAATTTTATGAAGATTTTTTTTTCATTGTTATAACCAAATAATTGTCTAACCAATAAATTAAGCACCTTAAGAAGTTTTCGCCAAACAGTTGAATTAAAGTCCCAAAACAAAAGGCTGTTTTTTAGTAACCCCGCGCTTAGTAAGTAGGTTCCTTTCTCTACAGTAGACTACTGGTTGCTTGCGTCATGACATTCTACAGCCGGAGGTGTTTTATTATTTTTAATAAGCTTCAAATATTGTAAAGTAGAACTATTTGACCAAAGAAGTTAACATGAAAATATGCATGCTTATAACTTAAATATAATTTTGGTAAAATTCGTGCCAAATTTTTCAAGCAAGCGAAAATTCAAATTGGCGCGTATACTACGACATAAGTTGAACGAAGAAGTTAAGAAATTGCACGCGTTAGAGTTAGAGGAAACTTTCAAAGAACATTTTCACAATTGCTGGCTAAGGAATAATGACAGACCGTAAGAGATTGTAAGTATAAGGTATTAGGAAAGTTACTGATAAGACAGTCGTAAGTGATGTGAGATAATATATATCAATCATTATAGGTATGTGAGTTTTATTTGTACGACTTTTACTACAATAATATTTACTCGTTCGATATACAAGGAGGTTGTATAATTTAAAAACATTTTATTTCATTATTAAAACGTTATCATAAAACTTATGATTCTGTTCACGACTACACCTTGTTGTCAACTTATCGACTTACCGCAAATATCTCTCTTGTTTTTTTTCCATAATTAAAAAGGCAAAGGTTCTTGCCAGTATGCCACCTCTTTGGCAGATTATTAATCTATATCCACCGAAGAGTTCGGATACGTTCTGCACTCTACAGAGTTTTTTTATCTGCGTAGAAAAAAAAATGTACACTGTTTTATTGTATGAACTTAATAATGTATCTATTCATTTATTTAAGAAGCATCTATGCGTATTGCAGAGGAAATACAGAGCCTCGGTAGCGCAGTAGGCAGCGCGTAAGTCTCATAATCTTAAGGTCGTGAGTTCGATCCTCACCCGGGGCATTCTTTTTCCTTTTATATATTTTATAAAATTCACAAGGGCATAACAAGGTCATCCTTTACGAACACTAACTGCAAACCATTGCCTTAATACAAATGAAATGAAGTACTTTTATGTTGACATTTATCTCTTCGTTTGAATCGTTACCCGTAGCAGTTAACACCGTCTCTTTGACTAGACTTCATAATGTGGACTGTCGACCGCACAGACTGCGAAGCCGGAGTTAAATCCTTTGACAAAACTTGACGGCTTTGTCGTGACTAATAAACTATTGTGCAGCTTACTACACCGCTTGATTTTCGAGGTACGGAATAGGCTAGATGAATTACCAATTGCCTATACATAGCTTGTATACATAGGTTTTTATATATCAAAACACAAACACTTATTTACAAATTTACAATTTTCTTTACAATTATATTGAGCAGAGAAGATTAACGTTATGTACTTTATAAGCAGCAATAGTAGTAAGTACTTATTTTTATTATAATAACTAATTGTCGCCTGCGACTATCCGCGCGGAATTAAAAATAAACTTGCCAATGTGTTCTTCCAGACTATGTTCTACGTCTATACCTTCTAACAAACATCCATTTAAACATTAGTATTATATATTTGCAATATACATAGTTTTATTTTCAACATAAAAGTTATATAACAAATATTATTTAGATTTTAGAATATAATGCAAACATTGAATACAATGTACTGAATAATTTCGCGTTGCGTAGACGAGATGTTTTAGGCTCGTTAAATTCAAATTACCGACGTTACAGCACACAGAGTTATGTTTAACAAGATTAAGATTAATCTTCGCGGTTATTTGAATTATTACTTTAAACTATTAATTTTAGAACTAAACTTAGCTTAGTCGTTAACAGATAACAAAGTTTATATTTTATTTAAAGATGATTGCTTTTGAATATCTTATTTCACAATTTTGAGTTGAGTGGAATTCGACAAATTAGCAAATGAACACTGACAATAGATTGTCCCGGCTGGCCCGGTAAAATACCACGACCACACAGAAGACAGGCGTAAAGTGGAAGCAATTCCGCGTTTCGTCTGATGAGTGTGAGTCCTGGAGGCCTTTAGTCGTCTTTCCTTTCCCACCCTCTTTCTTACAAGGAAAGGATGGGAAGTGGAAGTGAATTTTCCGGATGTGAGGATATACGGAAAGGGAAAATACTTTCTTTCTGTGGATCCTCTCCTCCGTCGATTGAAGGTAGGCAACGCATATGCGATTGCGTATGTTTACTTTTAAGTACAAAACGTCCTTTCTTTGTTTATTTATCACTACTCACCATTGGATATAGAAACTTGCGAGAAGTTTCGATGCGTTATTAAATACGACTAACCTACTAATATCTAGGAAATGAATTAAAATTATTATACACTGTCCCCGTTTAAATTCACATTCGAATGCACATGTTGGTTGCGAACTGAAATTATATGCAAGATAAAATAAACCGAGTCCAGTAATGAGCCGCTACTATATTTTATAGATATTAATATAGTTATTTTGTTTACTAAGTTACTTTACTGGCTGTTATATTTGTTGGTTTGCTAGTTTGCCAGTTAATATTCTGTTGTTTGTTCTTTGAGAGCAGTGGCTTAAGGGGTCAAGCACTTGATTTGCAATCTGCATGTCCTGGGTTCAAATCCCGCAATGTACCAATGTGTTTTTCGATTTCCGATTTACATACGTACATTTATCCGACGTTCTTACGGTAAAGGAAAACAGCGTGATGCAAACTGCACATATCTGAGAAGTGATTCAAAGATATGTGTGAAGTCAAGCAACCCGCACTTGGTCAGCGTGGTTGACTATGGCCTAATCACCCTTAACTAATGGTAGGCTCCGAGCCCCTCGGTGGGGACGTATAGCTGATGATGAATTGCTTCAACTATCAAAATGTACGATAACATACTATAATTTCTACTTCTGATAATTATGCTCCCCGTCTATAGTATTTTAGTATTACATTTAAATGGTTACTCTTAATATTTTACTGTAATTATTAATGATACGAAAGCTTCAGGATTAAGTTTCTAATTATTGTTATTTCTCGTCTACGACAGTCTGCTTTAATTATTTCATTTATGAATTCAAATATAAACTTATAGATGCGAAATGTGTGGATGTAAACAAATTAATCCTCAAATTATTCTCAAATAATCCAGAAATTATCTATTGTATATGAATTCACAGTTTGTACCCCCTGCATTAAAATAAAAGAATAACGAGTTAATCAGCATTTTCTTATTTTCTTCTATACTAATATTATAAATGCGAATGTTTAGATGGATGGTTGGATGGACGTTTGAAGGTATCTCCAGAACGAGTCTCAATGAAATTTGGCATAC
>NW_013531726.1:1030128-1035110 GCF_000836235.2 Papilio xuthus
GGTGCCGCCCCCGGACGAATATACGTGAGTGTTTAGCCGTGTTTATATATCAGTTTAATATAGAACATAGTCTAGAAGAACACATAAGCTACAAATTATATTCTATTTTAAGTTCGCGTGTACAGAATCGCGGGCGACAGCTAGTAATTACTATTTTCAACATTTACAGACATCAAATATGTTGGTAATTTTTCAACATTGCGTCTAAAGTCATTTGGATTCCCGGCATGAAATATATTCACCTCCTCTCTCTAAAACAAATTGATGTCGTAACAACATTATTCTCGTGAATCAGTGTCACCGATATCAAAGAAAAACGAGAAATTGATGGCACAGGTGTGAATTTGATCTTTGGGGGAAATAACATCAGTTTTGAACAAGAATCTTATGTTGGTAGAATTGAGAATATATTTTACGTTGTAGAATTTCCTTTTATACTTCGAAATTTAATTGATAAGAATTTCATCATATCATCATCATCACCATCATCATCATCATGCCAATATTTTCTGATTTTTAGCTATACATCACACTATTCCTTTTCCAAAAATAAACATAACAATATACCACCGCAATAATTTGTAGCAGTGTTCTTAGGGTAAATTATACCAGTTCAGTAACGTGCTAAAATCGACAGTAATCCAAAGTTACACTAGTATTTGCCACCGCAGAAAATCCTACTTAAAACTTATTTCTTTAAACATTAGCTGATTTTTCTTAACTTACTAATATTTCTTGTATGGTACAAGTAAGCTCTAGGCTTGTGATAGGATTTGGTTTACAATAGTCGAATGGCGGGATTCGAACTCTCGCCCAAGTGATCGGTAATCCGTACCCTTAACCATTAGGCATTAATTTTAGAATTACCTTCTTTACAGATAAAATCCAAATATTATATACAGATCCTTGTCAGTCAGTTTTAATAAAATAAATACTAATAATTTAAAACGTTACTTCTTAAAGGTCCCTTATTGTAAAAGAACTTGAGAGACAAATTTGGGCAAATGTTTGCAATTCGCCAAAAGAAGTCGTTTTCCTCAAAGTAAGAGACAATCTACTTAACTTTAATGGAATCTCTTCTGTAAATTACTCGAATACTTTGCGATACTTTATTAAATTATTTAATTCTAGAAACACGGAGCTTGTAATTTGGCTTGCCGTTTTACTTAATCAACTAAAGCCAAGTCAACAATGGTGAACCTATTTGATGAGAGTAATCAAAAAAAAAGTTCAATTATGTTAAAAATCCCTGATGGTTCGGGGGTCATATATTAGTTTTTGCAACGTCTTCTTTCAAGCTTTGATAATAGCAACAGAGTCACTAACGAAAGATATGACAGGCCTACCACGAAATTTTGCGACAAAATTTATCATTTGTATGAGATTTGTCGTTGTAGTTTAGGCACGATAAATACGCGGTTCAAATACATACTCTCGCAAATTTTCGTACTGAGGTCCTTGATTTTATTAAGATTCATATTAAACCTCGTATTGATTCCTTATTTAAATTCCAAAGTAATTGTGAAGCATTTTTACAATACCAAAACACAAATAGTTCTAGACATAAATATATTACGAAGAGCGTAGGTGGCTCAGGGGTTTCAACACTTGACTTGTAATCCGCAGGTCCTGGGTTCGAATCCCGCCATGTGTTTTTCCATTTCCGATTTACATATGTACATTTATCCGACGTTCTTACGTTGAAGGAAAACATCGTAATGCAACCTACACATATTTGAGAAGAAATTCAAAGATATGTGTGAAGTCAACCAACCCGCACTTGGCCAACGTGGTTGACTATGGTCTAGTCACCCCAAAATTAGGGTAGGCTGCGAGCCCCTTGGTGGGGACGTATAGTGAGCTGATGATGATGATAAATATAATAAATAATTTAAAACAAAGCAAAGACGATAAGTCAAAAGACCTGGTATCATCCTTCGATTAGAACAGAATCAACTCTTGTCATAAATTGATTTATAACAGCAAGTATCGTTCTCTAAGCTAACTGTGGTCTGAGAGATAACGCCAATATAACCACTGAAGATCAGACTTAAGCTAACTACGTTTATAAATCTTAACTTAATCCTATTGTAAATTTATTAACAAACTCTCAGTCGCCCGCGACTCCGTCCGCGCGGAATAAAAAAAAACTTAAATAGCCTACGTGTCTTTCCAGACTACGTTCTACAATGCTAAATGTCGGCGTGATCCCTGCATTCGTTCTAGAGATAAATTCAAACATCCATCCATCTATACAAACATTCGCATTTATAATATTAGTAATATGTAGAAAATTTTTCTGCTTAGTGATAAATAGATTTAAAATTCAATTCTGATGTTATTCATCCAAAAAGAATTGAATATTGTTAATTCAGAGAATGCTATAAGACAAGGATAACCTTAAATATTGATGAGGTTTAGGGAAAACGCAAAAGAACATGGATGGTGTGCGTACAAGGTGACACCATAAATAATATGGTGACATCAGAAATGAATAATAAATAGATCTATAGGATCGAAAACTGTTGCGCCAACAAAGAGTAAAATATTATTTCATCATCAGCTCACTATACGTCCCCACCGAGGGGCCCGGATCCTACCCTAAGTTAAGGGTGATTAGGCCATAGTCAACCACGCTGGCCAAGTGCGGATTGGTTGACTTCACACATATCTTTGAATTTTTTCTCAGATATGTGCAGGTTGCATCACGATGTTTTCCTTCACCGTAAGAACTTCGGATATATGTACATATGGAAATCAGAAATCGAAAAACACATTGGTACATGGCGGGATTCGAACCCAGGACCTGCAGAATACAAGTCAAGTGTTGAAACCCCTGAGTCACCGACGTCTCATATATATTAATTAATAAAATATTATTCAGTATATATTTATTGCTGAAGGTTTCCTAACTAATACTAAATTAATACTATTACTACTAGTTGTTCTAACCGATGGTTTCTCAGACCAAAATCTCTGTATAAAACATATCATATTCCATGTTAATATCTTTTACAAAACAGAGAAATATATTTTAAATAGAGATTTAAGTCTCAGAAACCGACGATTAGTCATTGATTATTAATTGACTTATTTGTTTGTGCTATTATAAATAAATCGCGCAATTAAAATATCTTTTGAGAATGTCAAATCAAATACAATATTATTTTAAGGAAAATTCATAGAAGCGAAACGATTTCCCCGTAATTGCTCACAAAACACGCGGGTAAAGGAATTTATTTATACAAATTTATTCAGAGAGAATTAAATTATTGTTTTATTTATTTTCATTGCGCCGACAATAATATTTGACGAAATATCTGAAATCTTTATGATTACAAATTACGTCGCCTAAAAGAATTTATTATTTTATTTGCCGTAGACTTTTTAACAGTAATATCTATATTCATCATCAGCTCACTATACGTCCCCACTGAGTGGAGCCTACCCTTTTTTTTTCAGAGGGGAATGCTTTATGCATACTCCGCGCCCCGGGGGGGACGCGGTAGTTATGTGGGATTCTCCTCCATAGCGGAGGCATACCCACTAAACCCCTCTGTTCCTCTAACGCATCGGGACGGGACCACGGGCACGCTTTCGCTCTCGTCCGCGGCCCGAGTGGAGCCTACCCTAACTTAGGGGTGACTACCCCTTAGTCAACCACACTGACCAAGTACAGGTTCATACTAAGAAATTTCTTCGCAGATATGTAGATTGCATCACGATGTTTTCCTTCATCGTAAGAACATCGGATAAATGTATATTAAAATAAAAAAAACACATTGGTGCGTGGTGGGATTCGAACCCAGGATCAGCCGATTACAAGTGCTTAACCCCTGAGCCACCGACTAAAAAGTTATAATAGATAAAGTATTGATAGTTTATAATTAAAATCTTCATTTGTTAGGTTTGTTTTCACTTTAAATTGTTCACATAGAAATCACGTCATAGACACATCTTACGTAAACTTACTGAGAAGGAAGTGAAACCAAGTAACCAATCAATTATTCTATCTGAGTGGAGACTTAAGCAAACGCTTTATACGCAAGAATGCGGCTTATTTACTTTGACATGCATTAACTTATGTGAATACTCTTTATATATGTATACTAGTTTCCGTCCACATCTCCGTCCGCGTGGAATTAAAAAAAAACTTAATAAGTAGTATGTATTCTTTCAGACTATGTTCTACATCTGGGCCAAATATCATCAAGATCCGTTTACCCGTTGCGGAGATAGCTTCAAAAAAACATCCATCCATCCGTCTAAACATTCGCATTTATAATATTAGTATAGTTAATCGCCATAGTTTGTTTATATAATAGTTACGAAGGTCGGGGATTACGTTTCTAATTGCTACATTATTGTGGTTTCCATGTTTATTCATCTATTTTAAGCACAGTAATTATTACGTTTCTTGGAATTAATGGTAAAAGAAAGTACAATATATTTGTCCCTCTATCTTTGTCTTTTTCTCTCTTTCTTTATTCATTCCTCTATAAATGGATTGGCTATAAGACGTTGTATTTTGTGCCAATTTGATTTTCGGTATTTTGGTGCTGATGGTAGCGGCTTGTAGTGGTGTAGTGGATATGAACTAATAATATAGATACAATTAACTGTAAAGTAACATCAACAGGCGTTTTTAAATCGGAACGTACTTAATCTGTATTTTGTTTTATTATGGATGACAGCCATTATGAACAAAGCTTGATTACCTTTCTTTGGTTGTGTCTATACGTTAAAGTTTGGATAACAATTTAATAAACTCTATCATCTTTCTAGGTTTTTTTTTTAATTTTACCTGTGATATCAATTATTTTACACTGTGATATAATTTCTAATAAATCAAAATCTTTTATAATAACGTAAAAAACGAGTCATCTTGAAAATGTCATTTAGCAGATTTTCTTTGCTTCAACGTTTTTTTTTTCCACGGCACCTGTCAACCTCACTCATTCCACGTAATCCTATGCGGCGCT
>NW_013531726.1:1036479-1106754 GCF_000836235.2 Papilio xuthus
CTCCGGGACGCACACTCATCAGACGAAACGCGAAATAGCTTCCATTTGACGGCTGTCTTCTGTGCGGTCGTGGTATTTCACCGGACGAGCCGGGACAATTCGTGCGAAGATGTTAAAGCGGGCTCTACCACTGTTAAAATAAATTATTATTAGGGTATTTTATTGTAAGGAAGGTGTAGATTTCTAAATTTAACAAATGAATAGGTATTTAATATGATAAAAAGAAACTAATTTTGTATGTAACCGGTTTAAAAGCTTTTTGTGACGTCGCTATTTCTACCAAGAATGGTATATATTTTTAGATAAAGTACAGTAAGGTTACACTGTACTTAGGCGGGTTTTAGCTAAGTGGGTCATCAAAAGCTAGTGAAATGTGTGAAGGCTCATTAAGTGCTGAATGTACTACGGTCTTTGTGTGTGCCTTAGTGTTCGTATATTTTTTCGAACCGAATTTTCACAAGGCTATAATATAAACCCTTTTTTTAATTCAAAACAGCTTTACGGAGAAGTACGTAGTAACTTTAAATGTGTCAAATTTCACGTTCATATGTTTCCAAAGAAAAAAAACTTTTCGCTTTAAGTATTTATAACGTGACCATTTTAAGTAGGTCATGTCCACACAGTGGATTACATATACAGTTATGTCAATGTATTTGGTCCGGTTATGCAATATTCAAATAGCTAGGCCATACCGATTTATGGTTATTGCATCGAATTAGTTCGATAATAATTAACTGGTGGACATTACGTGCGGATGATTGCACTCAAATGCATGATTATACGTAGATTACTGGCCACTAACTATCAAGGATAGCAGTTGTGACGTCATAACAAAGAAGAAATAAATTAAAAATTAAAAAACGGAAACTTATCTATACCATCTTATCTTATAACTAGATGTAAGCGAGGAATTAAAAGAAACTAGTAGGATATGAGTTCTTCCAGACTATGTTCAACATCTATGGTAAATTTGAGCTTCATTCGTTTAGCCGTTCTGGAGATCAAACAAACATCCATCCATCTAAAGATTTGCATTTATAATATTAGTAAGAAGTTGTGGCCTAACCGAGGATATAAACTTCTATCTTAGGGGCACTTCAATTGGCTTTATTACATCACTTTTTAATGTGCGCAAAGAAATTAGTTTTATATTTTTCCGCAATATGGCGCTGGTTTTCATATGTCTGGTTAGGATATTAGTTAGTTACTCATAACAAGCGATACCAAAATTTGTTGGTTATAATTTTATATTGTTTCGGTTTTAGATATTTTATTTGATCGGCGTCCAGTTTTTAATTCCTATAAGTTCGATAAAAAGAGTAAAGAAATATACACCTTTGTGAATATAATGTATCGAACATTTTTTTTCAAGGTTATTTTTTTTTTATAAAAGAAGGGGAAAAACGAGCAGCGGGAACACCGAGGTGATCAACAACACCTATGGACATCTGCAGCACCAGAGAAACTGCAGATGAGTCGCCGGTCAAAATAAATTACAGTTGCCGGTTTCATAAATTATATTAAAGAATTTATACTGCAACTAAACACTAGCTAGAGCGTCGGTGGCTCAGGGGTTCAGCAGTTGACTTGCAATCTGCAGGTGCTGGGTTCGAATCCCGTTAAGTATCAATGTGTTTGTTGATTTGCGATTCAAATATGTACATTTATCCGACGTTCTTACGGTGAAGGAAAACATGCAAACTACATATCTGAGAAGAAATTCAAAGATATGTGTGAAGTCAACCCGCACTGGGCCAGCGTGTTTGACTATGCTCTAGTCATCTTAACTTAGGGTAGGCTCTGAGCCCATCAGTGGGAACGTATAGTGAGCTGATGATGACGAAACACTAGCGTTAGCTTAATTGAAAACACTTCTTCGTTTTTATTCACACTGAAATAAGTAAAGTTATTTAACGTAGTAATTTTGAATGACGATATGAGTGGAGCTGCGCGAGGAAATTACACGAGAGATACTTTTTGAGCTGTACAGTTAATGAATGTGTGCTACAAAAATGTTCATAATAAATTATACGCCGTTTATAAATGTCATTAAAAAATTATTAAAAAATTACCACATTTTAATAGTAATAATTAATCTTTAAAAGTAAAATTTACGAGGAAATTTAATTATAAAATCATTGTCATGTTATCTCTTACATCTTACTAATATTATAAATGCGAATGTTTAGATGGATGGATGTTTGTTTGAAGGTATCTCCGGAACATCGTGATGCAACCAGCACATATCTGAGAGGAAATTCAAAGATATGTGTGAAGTCAACCCGCACTTGGCCAGAGTGGTTGACTATGGCCTTTTTTTTTAGAGGGGAATGCTTTATGCATACTCCGCGCCCCGGGGGGGACGCGGTAGTTATGTGGGATTCTCCTCCATAGCGGAGGCATACCCACTAAACCCCTCTGTTCCTCCAACGCATCGGGACGGGACCACGGGCACGCTTTCGCTCTCGTCCGCGGCCAAGGTTGACTATGGTATAATCACCCGTGACTTAGTGTAGGCTCCGAGCCCCTCGGTGGGGACCTATAGTGAGCTGATGATGATGATGATGATGATATCCAGAACTGCTTAACGGATTATGATAAAATTTGGCACACATTTAGAAAATAGTGTGGAAGAATACATAGGCTACTCCATAGTAATCCATAAAGTTATTTTTTATAAAAATAAGAGTAAATTGCCTACTTACGTCGTAAGAATCTTGTACTTTCATTACTTTGAAGTGTTTAGATTTATTCAGTTTCGTGAGACCATGTTTAATTAACGTTACCATGACGAAGGGCGTTTTATTGTTTCTTTAATTGTGCTCATACTGTCGTGGTTGCATTTTATTTTAAAATACTACTAGCTGTCACCCGCGACTCCGTCCATACGGAATGAAAAATAAACATAATTAGTAGCCTATTTGTTCTTCCAAACAATGTTCTATAAATGCCAAATTTCATTAAGATCCGTTCAGTTGTTCTGGAGATACCTTCAAACTAACATTCATCCAAACAATCGCATTTATAATATTAATAAGTAAGATTTTTCATAATCGTATTTAGAAACCTACGCATTTTTTTTTTGATAAGGTGGCAAAAGACCGAGCGGCCACCTGAAATCGCTGAAATGGCGACTAACTGTTGCCCATAGACATACGCAATTACATATGCGTTGCCTACCTTTAATCGACGGAGGAGAGGATGCACAGAAAGAAAATATCTTCCCTTCCCATGCATCCTCTCATCCGGAAAGTCCACTTCCCATCCTTTCCTTATAAGAAAAATCATGGGAAAGGAAAGAGGACTATATTAGGCCTCCGGGACGCACACTCATCAGACGAAACGCGGAATTGCTTCCACTTCACGCCTGTCTTCTATGTGGTGGTGGTATTTCACCGGGCCAGCCGGAACAATTCGTGCGAAGATATTAAAGCGGACTCTACTACTGCATAGTCAGTAATGCTTGATATTAGTTTGCGATAAAAGGTTAAACATATGGATAACCAAAAAATGTAATTGAAACACTGTTTAATTTTTATCGTTAGCCCCTTATTATCTTTTTTAAAACTGTTCTATAGTATGTTGATTTATTAACACTTCAAACGCTATTGAAATTTGCATGAAAATTGCTTTTTGAAAGACATACGAGTATCATCTACTAAATAACAAGAACTGATGAAGTTTAGGACATATTCATGGAAATTTTCAAAATCAACTTTGTAGTCACTTTAAAAAAATTGTTGAAAATCTAGTTTACTTAAAAATAGCTGTCTAATTCGATCAAGTTTTTTTTTTGTTTATAAATATATGCAAATTTTTATTAATTTACTAATATTTTTATAGTATTCCAACAGCTCTATGCTTGTACTAGGAGATGGTTTATGGTGAGATTCGAACCCCTGGCCTAATGATCAGAAACCCGTACCCTTAACCATCAGGCTGTTGATGTGTTAAGATTATTTACAGGATTATTCATTGTGCTTACAATTTATTCTAAAAAATAGTTATATGTATAGTAATAAAACTCAAAGCGTTTTTATAACATTTCCCTAAAACATATGCAAAAAGGATAACACCATTAAAGGCAACCATTTGGAACAGTCCATTTACGATTTCAATATGCATGAGACCGTAAATCGGACGTGTCCTTTCTACCGTTAAAATGTTTGTAATCCTACCTTTTAGTCATAACGTTTCAAAGTTAACGGTTAAATATTGATATGAAAAAAATTGTTTTAAAGTAAAACGCGACTCGTGTGATGAGTGTGGTGCCGAAACCAACATTTAATTAATAAAAACATTTCTTAAACATAGTAACAAAACCTTAATGTTTTCTTTCAGTTTCTCAGAATTACTCCTCGGGCACTCAAAGAATTAAATATTTATAAAATTGTACTCTCAAACATGCTTACTTGGATTAAAAGGCCAACGTGACCTTTACACGCATTGCTATTTAAATTTATATTTTCTTATAACTAGATTTTAACACGAGTAAAATATTCCACTAATCATCATCATCAACCTGCCCTTATCCCTATCGAGGGTCGGCACAGTATGTACTACTCCTCCATACATCTCTATCAGCCGTCATATCCGAGTCTACCCCCTTCCTACGCATATCCTCTTTCAAACAGTCATTCCATACTTTTTTTGGTCTTCCTCTACCTTTGTAGCCATCCACATTCAATCTCATTACTTTTTTGCTTATATCATCATCATCCCTTCGCATAACATGTCCAAACCACGCTAATCTTTTACTCCTCAATTTCTCGATCATTGACGCTACTTTCAAACTTCCTCTGATATACACATTTTTAACTTTATCCTTTCTTGTCACACCACACATCCATCTTAGTATACGCATTTCAGCTACACGCAATCTTCTTTCATCCGAAACCTTGGTGGCCCAACATTCGGATCCACTAAAATATTCCACTAAATGCATTCTAAATCTGAGTTAAAGATATCTTTGTTTTAACCTTTGAAACGTCAGTGTGGCTCTTAGGGGTGACTAGGCCATTGTCAATCAAATGCTATCTACTAAGAGCCTCAGGCCTTTATTTGATTTACATTATGAATGGAATCTTACAACATCTATATAGACCGAAAGATTAATCTGACCCGGTGTGCCTAAATCGAACTTAATTATCATAGCTCACTAGCGCCCCTCTGGAAAAGTCAAAAAACTATCACAAAGTCCTCTTCACACTGTAGCCTGTAGTGTTTTTTTTTATTTTAATAAAACTTCTATGCATATGTAGGTTTTATACATTTGATACAGACAAAACTCAGACAGCAGCGCCTCACCGGCACAGATAAGCTAGTCGTAGTATAAATGTCAAAATTTCCTCAAAGACAATTTCGCGTGTCAGCCATTTTCCTTGAATGGCTATAGCAATGAACGTCGAGCATTAAACGGGGGAAATTCTGGAAGCCACATACTCGCAATAATTAGAAACGTAATTCCAAGGGATTTGTGTCACTGCTAATGTTTGTAAGTCACAGGATAACATTTTAAGGCAGCATCTAAAATAATTAAAGCAAGAATATCTTAAATACAGGAAAATTAAAAATGTAAAAAACTGATATAAAACTCACGCTCACTCACGCTCAGTGAGCTAGGGGCCGCGTCCGCGAAATAATACCAGTACCACTCATCCTGATGAAGGGCCCCCCATGGGCTCGAAACTAGTCGGTGCCGCCACCGGACGAATATACATGAGTGTTTAGCCGTTTTTATATCAGATTAGTATAATGTCTCACGAAAGTTTGAATAATTTATAAAAAAATATTAATACGAAGTTTTATTAAAATACTAGCTGTCGCCTCCGCCATGTCCAGGCGGAATGAAAAAAACCTAAATAAGTATGTGTTCTTCTAGATTATGCTCTACATCTACACCAGAGTTCTGGAGATAACTTCTAGCAAACATCCATCTTAACATTAGCATTTATAATATTAATAAGAAGTAAGATACTGAGGGGAACAGAGTGCACTCAAAAAATCTACGCATCTTCTTTTTCAATTCTAAATTAACAAAATTAATCTCCATAGATATACGATCTCTACCTAATTAGAAGAACAGATAGGCTACTACATAAGTTTTTTTTAATACCGCGTAGATGGCGTCGCTGGCGACAGCTATGCAAAATTTAATAGAAATCCGTTGAGCCGTTCTGGAGATACCTTCCTTCTAACATTCATCTAAACATTCGCATTTATCTTATATATAAAATTCTCGTGTCACAATTTTCGTTTCCATCCTCCTCCGAAACGGCTTGACCGATTCTCATGAAATTTTGTGAGCATATTGAGTAGGTCTTAGAATCGGCCAACATTTATTTTTAATGCCGCGCGGACGGAGTCTCGGGCGACAGCTAGTAATATTATAAAGATTACATAGTAGTTGTCATAATTTTTGTGTTGAATCTCTTAATTTAAAGAATAAAATGACGTACATTTTTTAAATATAAGCTTGAGCTATTACATAAAGAAAATTGCGCAGAATTATAACAATGTGTTCCAACGGTAACATATTGCTCCGCTCTGGCATTTTCATAAATTGCTAACCCTTGTCATCTTCGGTATGTCACTTTATAATATGACGAAGATGACATTATTTGTAACATGAATTTCAAGTAAAAAAAAAAAACATGGAGCTGTAATGTTCCTTTTCATCGTAGCCTTAAGGGTTGAAATGTTTATTTTGTAAGGGTTGTAAATTATACTCACGAGTTATATCTATTTATTTGGATAGGCAATAAATAAAAAGGCTGTATTACTCAATAAAAGTTAGACATTTTTAGTTAATACTTGTTTTAACCTTTTGACCGCCGGTGATTATGGTTATAAATGAGTAAGATTTACCCTTAAATATGTCACTAAAACTGCTTCAGTTATACTTTGTTATTTTTTATTAAAATTGCATTTCAAAAGCTTAAGACTTCATTTTATCTTACTAATATTATAAATGCGAATGTTTAGATGGATAGATGGATGTTTGTTTGAAGGATCTCCGGAACGGCTTAACGGATCTCGATGAAATTTGACCTACATATAGAACATAGTCTGAAAGAACACGTATGCTACTTATTAAGGTTTTTTAATTAAGCTCGGACAGAGTCGCAAACGACAGATAGTATTTAAATAATCATCAATAATTTCTAAATTTCTTTCAGCATGCGACAAAAGGTTTGACATATGTTTAAGCTAAAATTTAAGCAACAACGTTTTTATTTTTTATAGGAAGGCCCTAAGTCTTTATTTCTGACTATACCATAATTGTTATAGAGTCGTGAACGCTTAACACTCTCAGTTACTTACATTTATATAGCAGTTCTTTATTAACGTGTTAAGTATCTCTGAGAGCTATTAAAGGTGCTCGTGAGGTCTGGAAAATGCTTCATACAAAACCTTAATAGACAATACGAAGGCTGTTTAGTGTCATTACGTCCATCGCTTTATTACTCCGACTATGATAGTGATTAAACATTGACTCTTTGTTATTACTAGTAATAGTTCCACCGACATAACACCTTGAACGTTATATTATATTGAACCCGAGAGGTAGACAGGATTACTCTTTTATGAAGGCAGCAAGCACGAGAACACATTTAACAGTGGTAGAGCCTGCTTTAACATTTTCGCACAAATTGACCGCTTAAATACCACGCCACACAGAAGACAGGCGTGAAGTGGAAGCAATTCCGCGTTTCGTCTGATGAGTGTGCGTCCCGGAGGCCTAATTTAGTCCTCAACCTTCCCACCCTCTTTTTCTTATAAGGAAAGAAGTAGAAGTGGACTATACGGATGAGAGGATGCATAGGAAGGAAAGATATTTTCTTTCTGTGCATCCTCTCCTCCGTCTATTAAAGGTAGGTCTATGGGCAACGGTATAAGTTTCCAGTATAATAATCGTCGATTATTATGGGATCCTTATATCGCCTGCTTAAGTTTATAACTAGTTGTCGCGCGACCATTTCCGCACGGAATTAAAAACAAACTTAATAGTAGCCTATGTGTTTTCCCAGACTATGTTCTACTACTGTGCCAAATTTTAAAGAGATCCGTTAGGCTGTTCTAGAGATCGCTTCTATCAAATATCCATTCGTATACCAAAATTTTCGCATTAATAATATTAGTAAGATATAATTTTTTTCCTATAAACAGAAAAATTAAATCTTAATTTCAATTACTAAGTATAACCCAAATAAACAGAGAGTCAAATAAAACTATTTAAAAAGATACATTTTACAGTACGGAACGTTCTCGTTTGTGGAGTTGTCAAACAACGCATTTTTGTTTCGACAAATTGGTTGGTTTTAGTTGTTTTTTTTTTATTTGTACGTGTATACTGTTACCAAAGTAAAAGCGGATATTTTTATATTTTACTGCGAATTTTAAACCTGATACTTTTATTGTTTACTCTGTTTGTTTAAAGAAGACTGAAAGGGACGGCAATACTATAATGCAGGTCTTACGACAATGGACACGCATCGAGAAGTGCTTTTATTATAGTTGTATGAATAATATTACTATTAAGAAATAATTGTTGTACATAATTTAATTCAAATCAAATCTTTTATTTTTATAAGTATGCTTGAAACCATCTTTTTATTAAACTAGCTATCGCCCTCGAGTCCATCCGCGAGATTAAAATAAAATATTAGCTTAAGCTTTCTTCCAAACTTCTTATATGCCTATGCCAAATTTCAGTGAGATCTCGCAAGCTGCTCGACGGAGTCGTGGGCGACAGCTACTGTTCCAATATGTTATTCCTCGTTTAAAACATTTTTTTTTCATAAAAATTATCTTTCATATTAACCCTTGTTACCCTGACCCCTTTTAACAAAGGAAACTTTTCCGAGGAACATTTACATTGAACAAATATACAAACATTTTCCTCTATATTTTACTGTATCCTGCGATGTCAATATTGTGTGATAAAACATCGTAACTTAGTACTCGGTAATGCGAAGAACTTTTAAACAAAATTAGAAAAAAGTGTATAACAATTTTATAATCTTTAAGCTCGTTTTTAATAAACACGTTAACGTCCATAATATTAAGCTGTCAAAGGGTTAAAATATATTCAACATCGTCAGCTCACTATACATCCCCATCGAGGGGTTCGGAGCCTATGCTAAGTTAGGGGCGACTAGGACATAGTCAACCACGCTGGCCAAGTGCGGGTTGGTTGACTTCAAGCATATCTTTGAATTTCTTCTCAGATATGTGCAGGTTGCATCACAATGTTTTCCTTCACCGTAAGAACCTCGGATACATATGTAAATCGGAATTCGAAAAACACATTGGTAGATGGCGGGATTCGAACCCAGGACCTGCAGATTACAAGTCAAGTGCTTGACTCGTGAGCCACCGACGCTCTAAATATATGAAATTGTTTAAACTTTATGAGTCATTATAATAGACGAAATGACCACATAGAAGCAAAATAAACAGTGGCTGTAAATATAAATAAATAAATAAAATAACATTCAATCCTTTCATTATTACAACACAATAGTAAAAACATCACAGAATAATTATAAAGACATAAGAAATAAACATAACAATTAATAAGAAAATGGAAATATTTTTATACTCAGCTTTGTATGCTGGGTGTTCCTCCCTGGACCACTCAGCGCTGATCTTAAGATAGATCCCCGATAGATCTGAATCTAGTCGAAGCCATCACCGCACGATCGTGAGTTAAGCAGTTCCTACTAAAGTTAAAACACACACACTGATTAAATATTATCTAACTATTAACTGTCGCCCGCAACTCCGTCCGCGCGGGATTAAAAATAGATGTTGTCCGATTCTCAGACTTCCTCAATATGCTCACAAAATTTCATGAGAATCGGTCAAGCCGTTTCAAAGGAGTATGGGAACGAAAATTGTGACACGAGAATTTTATATATAAGATATTTTTTAGGGTAATAAAATTAATATATACCTTAAACCTTAAAAAAGGTAAAGTTCATATTAGAAGAGAGTGAAAAATGATGCTTAAAATATGAAATGGATATAAACATTAGATAAAAGTTTTTCTCTTCGCATGCGTTAAAAAAAGATCGAGTTAAACCTCGCACAATTCAACTTTACATATCCCTGGAGCTTAAATCCGATTTTGGTTAAGTCTTTCACTAAAACGATATGCTGGAATATGTCAGAGTAATATAAAATTATAGATCTTCGAACAGATAAGATTTTGGATTACTATTAAATACACTTAAAAGAACATTCTTATGATTACTGAACGAATTTATATTTTTGGCTAACGACTTTAACTGGCTGTCGCCTGCAACTCAACCTCCAGACTATGCTCTACATCTATGTCAAATTTCATTGAGATATATGCAGCCGTTTTGGAGATACCTTAATATCCATCCATCTAAACTTACACTTTTATAATATTAGTAAGATGTAATATTTTATGTTTAAAAAATTTTGGTTTACTACCAGTACTTTAAAGATAGATTTTAGATGTCTTTACCAGTTCGTGTCTAGATTAAAATGAAACAAAGGGTGCCTTTAGTCTAAACTTAGAAGTTTTAGAATGGGGACTTTGGAGTTAGACACCGTGCGTTTACCTTTCATTATAACATACTGAGGGGTTCTTTCCTATTGTGTGAATGCTCATAATATTCTTTTTTTAGAAGGCCTTTTTTTGTCTTACGCTACATTTTCGCTTTTGTTTTATTTACTGTTTTTTTTTTTAATATTAGACGGACGGTTTTTTTAATTTAACTAATATTTTTTTTACTAATATTATAAATGCCAGTGTTTTGATGGATGGATGGATGTTTGTTAGTAGGTATCTCCAGAACCGTTCAACGGGTCTCGATGAAATTTGGGTTAGATATAAAACATGGTCTTGAAGAAAATTAAGCTTTTTTTTCTTTTCATTTATTTGCATTAAAGTCGAAGAAAACGTTGTCAAAAAGCTTCAGATATATATTAGTATGTAAAAATATAATTATAAAGTCTAGAAAATTTTCTGACCGAAAAAACAAAAAACAAACAAACAACGTCAGTTTAAAACAGACCTGTCATTGTCATATGCCACAGAGTTAAGCGTTGCGCACCACAAAAACTGTTGACTGACATGAAATTACATTTATAATTAAACAAATGAGAAAAACAACTTGAATTAAAAAAAATAAAATCTAAGAAATTTACCTTTAACACCTATACTAAAGCGTGATTCGTTTTCTACTTACCGTTTCCACTGCCGATATATGCATTTAAACATCTTCTTTCTTAGTCTATTCAAAGAGAGTAACAGAAATGATAATATGAAACTGACGCTTCATATTAATTCCTGTTACCTTTAGGGCGGATTCCACCATTTGGATTTAGTTCAAACTCACGATTAACTAATGCTTGTTTAAGATTAAGAGTAATATTGCATTTCACCAACCACTTAGCTAAGAACAATATATAGATACTAGTTGTCAGAGAAGATATGTCACTTAGGAGATTTTCAAACTGTACACATTTGTTTTTTAACTATTATCCTACAAAATTGAATTGTTAAGGTATATCTTGACACGTCAGAACAACCAATAGTACATTGAATTTAGTAGGTTTATATATGCGTTCATTCATTTTAACTATAACAATACCGAAATAGCTTAGTCCAAAAACAAGTTGGAAAAACCCCCTGTGAGCCAGTGTTTTGTGCGATTTTAAAGCGTGCTCTACCACTGTTAAACTGCGTGGTTGATTAAGGCGTTGTTAACCTAAACTAAGGGTAGGCTTCGAGCAACTCAGTGGTGACATAGGTAGCTGATAATGATAGTTATCCTCATGTAACATCGTGTTTAGTGAAATCTGCCCTAAGAATACTAAACAAAACTAATACATGAACACCTCAACTGTATTCAAATGCTTCTATTTATAACACCTCAAATAATTTCCAACACCAGCCTTGCTTCATACTAAATAAGCTGTATTGTTCACACAAGCTCTGTTGTGCAACTCTAATTTGCTTAAGGCTATGAATAGTCTGCTTCACGGTTGCAACTGTTTTGTTATATTCAAACTAATTATGTTACTGTAATATAATATCGAATATTACATTATATAATAATTTTACATAACAATACGCTGAAGCTTTAGCTTTGTGTGATATTAAAAATTGATATGAAAACCATTAAAAATAATCAAGTTTTTTCAAGCGAAATAAAGTCCCAGTTTTATTTATTTACTAGCTATCGTCCACGACTCTGTCTACGCGGAATTGAGAGCGTCGGTGGCTCAGGGGTCAAGCACTTGACTTGCAATCTGCAGGTCCTTGGTTCGAATCCCGCCATGTACCAATGTGTTTTTCGATTTCCAATTTACATATGTACATTTATCCGATGTTCTTACGGTAAAGGAAAAGAAATTAAAAGATATGTGTGAAGTTAATCAACCCGCACTTGGCCAGCGTGGTTGACTATGGCCTAATCACCCTTAACTTACGGTCCGAGACCCCGGTGGGGTCGTACTGGAGAAAGAAATATTCTTGCATTATCTAAATGTTTTTGTATTTTTTTAATTAGTTACCTTAAAAACTAATAAAATGAAAACTTTTGTGAAGAGTTGGATTATTGACAAAACATTTTTCGAGTTATTGAGTAATCGATTTCTTCTTAACAGAATAAACAGGATTGGAGGATAAGTGATCATCACTGAAGCATTCTTTTCACATCGAGCTCAAAATGTCTCCTTGAAAGCCTTATCAGACTTAACAATGCCTTCGAGAGGCTTTGAGTTCTTATTATATTTCATCTAAGACTCGATTTCACATTTCATGATTTCAAGTACCAATAATGAAGGTTTGTGTTCAAATCACTATTTCATTTTACATTGTATTTCGTGTAATGTTAATAATATTTTAAATTCGAATGTTTAGTGGATGGACGATTGCTTAAAGGTATCTCCAGAATAAATGCTCCGGCTCAAAGGATTTCGGTGAAATTTGGCGTAGACGTGGAACATAGTCTGGAAGAACACATAGGCTACCTATCAAGTTGTTTTTTTTTATAATACGCGGACGGAGTCGCAGGTAACAGTTTATCACAGCTATATCTTTACATATATTTTAACGAAGACTGTACAAGCAGTAAAATTTATAATTTACTAGCTGTCGCCCTCGACTCCGTCCTAACGGGATTAAAAATAAATGTTGGCCGATTCTCAGACCTACTCAATATGCTTGCAAAATTTCATGACAATCGGTCAAGCCGTTTCGGAGGAGTATGGGAACGAAAATTGTGACACGAGAATTTTATATATAAGATTTTAAAATAATAGCAGTTTTATTTTTCATTTACTAAAAATTCTATCCACCATTCCAACTACGGTCTAGGGTTGCAAGACTTTACTGTAGTCTAAGGCGGGAAAATAACTCATGCCCGTAACCCAAAGGGATAGGCAGAGACGATGGACCACTATTGGCGCGGTCTTGTCACACCTCTCTCGGTCGGTTTCGAATGCTTTTAATAATGCTTACGGATTAAATTTTAAACTAATAAGTATCGAAATTAATTAACGTGTTACTTACTGTACTTAAATAACCATCCTAAATGCTTAACGTTAACTTGAACTGTTATCAATGCTAAACTTGTGAAATTAATTTATATCTTAACACTTTAAGTTCGGCCTCAAGTTTGAATTTCATCGTTATGCTTTTGCAAGTTATAATCGGTGTTTAACTTATTAAAGTGGGAGTTAAGTAATTTTGTAAACAAAAAAGTTTGTAATTAGAATAACGCTAGCGGTTGTCCGCGAGTCCGTCCGCGCGTAATAAAGACAAAATTGTTATTATAGGTGTTCTTCCAGACTACGTTCTATATCTATGCCTAAATTTTATAAAGATCCGTTCAGCCGTTCTGGAGATGATCTAACAAACATCCATCCATCCATCTAAACATTCGTATTTATAATATAAGTAAGATTATTGAATATAATGTTGTACATAACCTCTCTTACAAGTCGGTCAACAATTTTTATATAACCAAAAAATTAGGTAATAAATGGAACTTATGTGTTAAGATATGTCTTTAATGTACACCTATGCTATCAATCTTCCCTTTTCCTTCAAAAGGGCGACGTGTAAAGATCCTTTATAGCTACGAGGTGTCAACGTAGCTCTTTCAAATTAAACGAAAAAGGGAGTCAAAACGAAGTGTTTTGACATGTTAAGTAGCAACTGTTAACTACTTATTTTAAATTAAATAAACATCTTATATATATAATTATTGTGTCACAAAGTTACCGTGTTCCTCTGACACGGCTTGACAGATTTTTATTAATTTTTATACGTATTCAGGAGATCTGAGAATCGGCTGCTATTTTTGAATCCCACGTGGACAGAGTCGCTGGCAACAGCTAGTAAAATATAAAATTTTATGTCTTAAGCTAAAGAAATATGTCTGCTTGTATCAAATAATATATGTATTATATAATATTATACAAGAATAGAAGAAAATATATGACATAATTTGTTATACAATCACCAAAAGAGCGTCTGTGGCTCAGGGGTTAAAGCACTTGTAATCTGCAGGTCCTGTGTTCGAATCCCGCCTTGTAATAATGCGTTTTTTTATAATCATATGTCCATTTTATCCGACGTACGGTGATGAAAAACATCGTGATGCAACCTGCACACCTTTGAGAAGAAATTCAATGACATGTGTAAAGTCAACCAACCCGCACTGGGCCAGCGTGGTTATGGCCTGTGACTTATGGTAGTCTCCGAGCCCCTCAGTGGGAACGTATAGTGAGCTGATGATGATGATAAGTGACTACGTCTGAGTGAAATAAAAAAAAATGAGCAGCCTATGCGCTTTTCTGTTTCAAACATGTATATATCCATTAAGCATTGACACGTTACAATTGTTAAACGGTTTATCAACACCCAGGGATAGTGTAGCTTCCCAACATTGAAAGGTTTTCTCAAATCGATCCAGTAATTTCGTATAGTGAGCTGATGATAATTATATAAATTAAAATGGATATAATTAAATATAATACTAGTCGCATATGTAACACAAGAGAAGACAGTGTTAAATGATTATCACAGCCGACTGAACAGTACAGAAACCGATTTGAATCATGTGGAGCGTAAACTTGATAGCGTTCTTATGATTTATAAATTAAGTTTAACGGACATTTAAAAAATATTTTATTAAAATTGAAACCAGCAAATTGAATGATTTTATTCTCTTTCTATATATTTTTCTTCCTTATTTTATTTTACAGTTTCACTTAGTGTTTGAAAAAGTAGAGTTAGTATGACAAATCTAAACTAAGGGACGACTAAATTAATCATTAAGCAAATCTCACGGCAGAGGACAATGATAATAAACATTAAGAAATACGTATACGTGCCAAAGGCCTAATTTAGTCCTCTTTAAATTCCCATCCTTTTCGTATAAGGACAGGATGGGAAGGGGAAATGAATTTGACAGAGGTGAGGTCGTAAAGATTAATTTTAAAGAGTTAATTCTTTTGTGTACGTCCCTTTCTCCGTCGTTTAAAGGTAGGCAAAGCATTTGCTTGCATCTATAGACAACGCTTGCTTGGCTGTTTCGGCGAATTCAGGTGGCCTTTACTTCACCTTGCTTCCTTAAAGTGTAAATTTAAAAAAAAATATTTCTATTTTAAAATTATTTTCTTAGTAATTATAAATTCTATTTAATATTAAAGCATTATACAGTCAGTATTAATAATACGATTTCTCAAGTAAATATCCGAAATATTTAAGGTCTTGCATCAGTCAATTTCGTACGGCCTTATTTCCCTACGGTGCACTTCACCAACATTAATAATGCGTAGGTAGGGAAATCTTTCCAAATATAAAAGCCGGAATAAATAAATGTTGGCAACACTGAATAAATTATGATATAACCAATGACAAGCAACTGTCAAATATTATATCTATAAGTCCCTAATACTTTTAATTTATAAACAACTAGCTTTCGCCCGCGACACCGTCCCCGCGGGTTAAAACAAAACATAATTAGTAAGCCTATGTGTTCTTCCAGACTATGTTCTATATGAATGACATATTTCATCGAGATCAGTTCAGTCTTTCTGCAGATACCTTCAAACATCCATCCATCCATCCATCTCAACATTCGCATTTATATTATTAGTAAATTAATCAATCGGGATTACATTTCTTTTAGAATTTAAATTTGATTTCTACTCGAGTTAAATTAAAATATTACTTAATAGAGTTACACATCGTATAAAGATCCAAGTAACGTAAAACGTCACGGTTCATTCGTCGTAAATGGTTTTATGCAATGGCATTTTTCTCCTAGTGCACTTAACTAGAGTGTTACTACGTGATCTTTTGTTGGAAAATTTGTACGAATTTTATATCAAGAATGGTTTTAAAGCTTTATGTAAGTATTATCTAATAAAAATAATAGCTAGAAAAAATAATTAATAGTCTATGTATTCTACCAGACTGTTTTCTACATCTATGCAAAATTTTAGCAAGACCCATGAGGATGTTCTGGAGATACCTTCAAATAAACATCCATCTATCCATCCATCTTAACAATCGCATTTAGTATGATAAAGAAGAAAGATCTAAACATTATATATTACTAATATAAATGCGAATGTTTAGATGGATGAATGTTTGTTAGAAGGTATCTCCTGAAAAGCTGCATAGATCTCGCTGAAATTTGGAATAGATGTAGAACATATAATGTCTGCCACTAAATCTACACTAAAAGACTAATAAAGTGATACTTAACAACTATGAGTGTGCGTAAAAAGATGATATAAATGGTATTTTCTATTTCGTTAATGTTTCAATTTCATTTTCACGCTACACTCGCGAAAAATACAATATCCTCAACCTTTCCGCAAAACATTACAATTTAATTTTACACTCCCCCATGAGAGACGACGTGCTTGCCTTTTCTTTAAGCTGCAAAACCTTGCTAATATTATAAATGCGAATGTTTAGATGGATGGATGGATGTTTGTTTCAAGGTATCTCCAGAAAGGCTGAACGAAACGTGATGTTATTTGTTATACATATAGAACACAGTCTGGAAGAATACAAAGGCTACTTATTATGTTTTTTTTTTTAATTTCGCGCAGACGGAGTCGCGGGCGACAGCTAGTCTGTTAAAATTAAATATTACTTAGTAACTTATAGTTTTACGATTCGGGATAAAAAAATTGCTATAACCATTGTCGGAACTTGATTAATTGGTTAAAAATATATCTGTTTAGAAAGTTAAATAAAAACTATCGACCACTTATCAACAAATATCAAAGCGAACGGACATAAATAACCCACGGAAAAATATTACGTCAGTGGAATTAAATAAAACTTGAGTAGAATATAATTGCCTCTCTCACTCTGTTGCAAAAAAAACAGTGATAACAATAATTTTTTGCACATATTCCAGTTACCTACAACTACAAAATGTGCTAATAACAGCTCAAGTGCCCACGCCAAGTTACAAGTGTTGATCTTAAATTAACGCGACGGGGTGAAGTTAGCCCCCTAACGCTAGTTTCACACCAGGACGGAACAGTCAGGCAGTGCAATAGAATAAAACATCACTGCTGTTATTTGAACGCCCATTTACTGTCAAAATAAATCCGCTAGACGTGACATTTCCGATACCGCTAGTAGACCGAAAAAAGGTGTCAAAATAAGTAGGAATAAGTACGTCATATTTGTTGTCACTCATATACAATACTAGCTGTCGCCCGCGACTCCGTCCGCGTGTTTGTCTAGAAAATAGAAAATAAAATTTTGGGGTGGACTACCTTTAACATTTAGGGGGATGAAAAATAGATGTTGGCCGATTCTCAGACCTACTCAATATGCTCACAAAATTTCATGAGAATCGGTCAAGCCGTTTTGGAGGAGTATGGGAACGAAAATTGTGACACGAGAATTTTATATATATGATATTGTAAGTTATAATCTTTATATATATATTTTTACATTTCTTTGACTGAACTGTTATTGTTTATTTGATGACCATACGATGGCGATTTTCACAAAAATTCGTGCTAGGCTATCTGTTCTGTCTAAATGTTGGGCGTTTAAACAATAATAGTATAGCGCTCACCTACTGAACTACCTCGCTGTTTTGCCCGTGTGTGAAACCAGTGCAAAACGTCCGCCTTCGTTAATATTTCGAATCTCAGCGCGCAAAGTAGGTCAAGTTCAAGGCCTTAAATATTTCAGTGGCCACTTGAGACGGGAAGTTTTTGTATCGTATATTTGTTATTCTGCATTCTTTTATTTTTTATAATAACATATCTACTTTTAAATTAATGTTATAATAACGGTATATCAGATATAAAATTCTCGTGTCACAATGTTACTTCAGTCCTCCGAAACGGCTTGACCGATTTTTATGAAATTTTATATTTATATTCAGTAGGTATGAGAATCGGCTACTATCTATTTTTTTAATCCATGGCCAGAGTCACGGGCAACAGCTAGTTATAATATATATTACTAAATACCGCACTGAAATACTTTTGTTTAAAATTTTACACATACTTTGAAATTGTCAATCCTTTTTCTGAATAATTATGAAAAACATATTAAGTTATCAAGTACCAGGATGTTACTACACTAATTAAATATCGCTGCTTAACTTAAGTGTTTTCGGTCTAGGTACCGAATAGTTTAAGACCTGTTGAGCTCCTTCTTGAGGGCGAATGGATTAAGGCTCCGGTGTGACGCGACCGCGAATATATTCCGTTAATCCACCTACTCTGAAGAAAGACCCACAATGGTCGGAAACTTGATATTACAGATAGAAATATACATGAGTTAAGCCATGAAATTTAATAAATGTAGGGTCTTAATAAAGTTTTAAAAGGTTAATTAAGGAAATAACTACGTTACGATTTAAAATTAAAGGTAGCCATATCGTTGAGCCCGTTACTTATTGTAACCTTGTTTAAGACGGAAACAATACCAATGGTTCAACTTTGTTACGAATACAAACTTCACAAGAATACCTCTAAACTTATTGGATCGTGAAATCAATTGACCTTTATAAACCAAATTAATTGGAAGATGAAATCTTTGTTGGAAATTCAATTTAGATTAAACTTGTTTCTAATAATATTGTTTACTGTTATTCTACAACATAAAACAATGAAATAAAATAAAAAAATGCTATTAAAATGCCAATAAAATGTAGTCAATTACTTGTATGGCCACTTTTAAATAATAATTTTACAATTTCTTGTTTTATACAAGTTGAATCTTGATAACACGACTCTTATTCCGTTAACCGGTTAGCTTTTACTGTTCTTCCATACCGCCCTCGTGTGAAACTATATTAGTGGAAATTGCTCTTTAATGTGTGAAGCTAATTAATATCATCATATTTAACAGTAGTATTAACATTGTTGTAGTATGTATTAAAGTTCACATATAACATGAAGGTCTTACGCGACATGCTACAGATGATGTGGGTTAACAATTGAAGGAAATCATACGGACCACTGATTCGCTTTCATTTCTTATCGCACTCTGAATAATGTTTCCTATGTATGTATGTAGAGCGTCAGTGGCTCGGGGGTTTAAGCACTTGACTTGTAATCTGCAGGTCCTGGGTTCGAATCCCGCTATGTACCAATGTATTTTTCGTTTTCGATTTACATATGTACATTTGTTTCTTACGGCGAAGAAAAACATCATGATGCTACACATATCTGAGAAGAAATTCAAAGATGTGTGAAGCGACCCGCACTTGGCCAACGTGGTTGACTATGACCTAAGCCCCCTAAACTAGGGTAGGCTCCAAGCCCCTCAATGTGGACGTATAGTTAACTGATGATCTATGTTTGTGTAAGGATAGGAAGGGGTAGGGGATTTGATAGTGGAGGGGATGCATGGGAAGGGAATATGTTCTCTTTCCCTGCGACTCCTCTTTCGTTGATTAAACGTCAACGCATCTGCGATTGCGGACGTCTATAGGCAGCGGTCGCTTCGCTATTTCGGCGAATTCAGGTGACCGCTTGCTCATTTGCCATCTGATCTTTATAATATTAATAAGATAGTAAGAAATATCTAGCGTATTATTTGACGTGAAGTTTTTTAACCGTCCTAGATACCAAGACATAAAGTATGTGATTTTTTCAAAACCAGAAAGGCTTATTTATGGTTCTGTATATTGGATTAGTCACAGGCACGTTATAGACCTAAAATATCGTTAAAAAACTGATATTGATCGCCATAGCTTATCCCAGATTTAGCGAACGTGAGACTTTTTTAAAAACTTATATAATTGTGAGTTTCCACTGATCAAAAACATAGACAAAAGTTGCCATTTCTTTCTTTAGCTTAACAAAAAGACAAGGATACATATACGTGATTTTCTCCCATATTGGAATGATATTTAATTTGAATTATCCTTAACAATACAATGGTAATATTTTTTTAATATGTTAAAGTAAAAAAAAAATTGTCATCATCAATTATTTACTTAAAAATTAAAATTGTACCAAAATCAGAATTTAATGAACCAAAAATCTGGAAGTATATTTAATATTAACCGTCGGTTTCTGAGACCAAAATTTCAGTACAAAACATATCTTCTCTTTCATTATCTTAAAACAGAGATAACAATATCTTTAAATGGACATTTTGGTCTAAGAAACTCCAAGTAAATAACATAAATTCCTCTCTTTAAACGCATCAATTGATTTGTAAATAGGTATTCCGAATCCCATCAGCGTAGTACATACGTGGCTCTATCGTTTCGCACTCATCCATTTACCTGAGAGCTTGAGATTATTTGTGTTACGTTCTCATACCAATTGAAAGCACTCACTCGATATCCTTCGGTTTGGAAAGTTAATTGACTTCCGTTTTACTCGTTGCTAATGTTGATTGTTGTTTATAACATCATTAATAAAAAACACAGATCCAACCCAACAACATTAACGTAAATAAATAGACAAAATAATATCTGCCAAACAGAGCCATGTTGTAATCTGTGCTCATATTTTTTTTTTATATATTATAAGGTGGCAAAATAGCAAGTGGCCACTTGAATTCGGCAAGTCCATAGACATCTGCAATTGCAGGAGCGTTGGCCATTAATCGAAGTAAGAGGTGACGCACAGAATGAGGATATTTCCCTTTCCAAAGTGTCTCCAAATCCTTTCCTGATAAGAAAAGGGTGGGAAGAGATAAAGGTATTTTTAGGCCTCAAAAGAACAAAAAAAATCCTATTTGAACTATTAATTTCAGTTTCTGTAAAGTTTCCATCTTACCTTTGGATTTGCCTTTATTTAATTATCTTTTGAATAGAGTAGTATTTCTAAGGTTGTATTTATACAATGACATTTGAGTTGAATTGAAAAGTTATGCGTCAAACTATTAGTGTTTTCTAAGTCATTTTTTCAACACCTAATATTATAAAAGCGAATGTTTACATGAATGGATGTTTGTTTGAAGGTATCTCTGAAACGGATGAACGGATCTAGCTGATGTTTGGCACATATGTAGTACATAGACTGGAAGAACACATAGGCTACTAATCTTATATAAACTCGGCTAAACACTCACGTATATTCATCCGGTGGCGGCACCGACTAGTTTCGAGCCCATCGGGTTCCCTCCATCTGGGTGAGTGGATGGATAGGACTTATTAATTCTTTTTTAGTTCCACGTGGATGGAGTCGTGGGCGACAGCTAGTTTGTTTAATAAATTGAAATGAAATTCATGCTTTTTATACAAACTTTGTAAATAAAGTTATATCTTTTTTGGAGTTAATTTAACCACGAATATAACGTTAATTAAATCAGTAACACAAAGAAAACATAACATTAATCTTATGAAAACAAAGAAACGGTGACAAGAGTGGCCGCTCGCGTTTCTCTCAACAATTAATTGTTAAACCACGTTTTGTGAATTATTGCTATAAACATTCTGACAATATTTCAATGAAAATAATTATTTATGAACTAATATTTTTAACAGTCCTTTATTCTAAGTGAGACCAGGCTTTTGATAACTTTAAATACATAAATAAATATTTAAAAAGAAGATTTTTTAAGAGAGATATTAATATGAGTTTTTAAACTTTTGAAAGCTCTATTGATGGCCTTAAAGCTAGATAGTCTACGAGTCTAACTAACGATCTACGAAAAGGCATCGTCGTATCAAAACTTAACGATATCGATTCTAGCCTTAAGTTTAATTACAAACTTACATACGGCAAATTGTAGCATATCGTAGCATGACGCAACACATAGAAGGGCTACGTAGCATGTCGTAGTTCATTGTAGCATCGTAGTAAATTTTGTTTCAACTCATAGTAGCTTATCAACTTACATCGTAGCATATCGTAGCAACAATAACCACGCGTAGTACCACGTAGCACTGCGAAGCATCACATATAGAACTTATTTGAAACTCAAACCTTCGCACTGCGAATCATTTCGTATCGTGACGTCATTATTTTTTACCTCTTACGGAAGTTAAAGCCATACATTTGAATGATATTGCTACACAATATTGTAGCGCCACATAGACATTTAAAGGATAACATTAAGTACCTCGCTTATTGTTATTTTGACACCAATGTGAAGTGCTAGGGAGACATTCAAGAATATTTATTGTTTACGTATGTTACCAACAGATTGTGGAATTTGTCAGTTTATAATCGAACTAGGAATCGTATAAATTGTGAACTGAAGATCATTAGCATTGTTTTTTGTGTCTGTTCATCGAGACTTTTTTAACAGTCAAGTAACACACAAAAAATGAAATTATATTTTTCTTTTAAAGATTACGTTAAAGTTAATCATAAAATTGTATAATTTAAAACACGAAACAAAAATAGTTTCTTACGTTTGAATTGATACGTGAAATTACCATGATACCTACAATCCACAATTCTCTGGCAATTATGAAAAAAAAATGGTCTAATTAGAATTTGACGATATTCACAATCGTTAGGTAACATACACCAGCAATGTAACGCCAAGTATTTTTATTGCTACATAGAAATGTAAGAAAGTGGCGCCATCTGTGCAGTATATTTACAAAGACGATGACACTTGTCTTGAAGTGCCCTCAAGCCATTCTGAATGTACTACAAACTCCGTGTTTCACTTTCGGAGCACTCCAAAAGTAACTTAGATAAGTTATAAAGTTTGTACTCATAAGGTTTTATTATTAATACAATACTATCCTAAGCACTCCTTAAGTGTAGATTTAGTCAAAAATCTACGATAAAGATCACTTTGTGACTAAATAGACTCCAAAATGTAGGGTAAATTTTATAGACCACATTTGACAAACAGATTTAGCTTTATAGTGATTAAAAATGTGTGAAATTAATTATATTATTTCGAAAATATTTGGTTGTACTATTTTTATAACATCTCCAGTTTTTAATAGGAAAAATGACAAACTCAACATTTTAAGGACGTCTATTGTCATTATTACAATGAATAATCTTACTTATATTATAAATGCAAATGTTTAGGAAGATTAATGGATGGATACATTTAGAAAATAGTCCGGAAGAAGACACAGGCTACTAATTATGTTTATCTTAGTTCAGCGCGGACGGAGGCGCGGGCGACAGATAGTTAATTTAACAACAAATTGCTTAGTAAATGCATTATTGAGTTTTAAATTTAAAAATATTTATTTAAAGCCCGCAATTACAAAGTAACGTTGTTGAATTGTAGTAAAATATATAATAATATCAAATCTGATCTTTTAAATTGGCTATACAATAGTTTAGTACTTTTTAAAGATCTGTCTTCATATAAAAACAATTTACATTTTAACTGATAGTAAGTATAAAATTTTCTACGCCAGCGGTTTAATCAATCCGAGTACTAACAAGTTTCCCGCGTTAAGCAGTAATTTATTTTATTACTTTCACAAAAGACTGGAGCTTTCGGGTTTTCATTAAGTTTCACTGAAACTATATTATCTTTTATCGGTGAGACATTTATTTGAATGATTAATTAGTTGAAAACTCGTACTTTTATTATTTAAATTAATAATCATCTGTTATGTACATATTCATCATCATCAGCTCACTATATGTCCCCACCGAGGGGCTCGGAGCCTACCCTGAGTTAAGGGTGATTGATAGTCAACCACGCAAGTGCGGGTTGGTTGACTTCACAGATACATTTTATATTTCTTCTCAGATATGTGCAGGTTTCATTACGATGTTTTTGTTCACCGTAAGAACGTTGGATAAATGTATAAATGTAAATTGGAAATCGAAAAACACATTCGTACACGGCGGGATTCGAACCTAGGACCTGTAGATTGCAAGTCCAATGCTTGACCCCTGAGCCACCGACGGTCTATACACATATGTACATATTACATTTTATTAAATAAATAAATACAAACACAAATAAAAGGATAAAATATCATAAAATTGTATTTACGTTTCACAATATTAAGCTATGTAAGAATATGATGTCGAAATTACAACGGACATTTAAATTCTTTGTAGTCTTGTTTGATAAAATGTTTGTGCAATCAACCTATCACAATGTTGCATGTCGCTTTGTGTTTGCAAATAAAACTATTTGATGTATTCTGTATCGAAAACAAAATGTTTTTATTTAGAACTGTACATCAGCAATATCAATAGCTTGCCCTAGGAGAAAGGCCAAAAAAAATTTTTTTTTTCATTTTTTTTTAACTATAAAGAAAACTGATTTATACTATGTCGAATGCGTACAGATGCGTCAGTGGCTCAAGGGTTAAGCACCTGACGTGTAATCTGCAGGTCCTAGGTTCGATTCACGCTGAACCAATTAGTTTTTCGATTTACATATGTACATTAATCCGACATTTTTACGGTGAAAGAAAACATCGTGATGCAATCTGCAAATATCTAAGAAAAAATCAAAGATATGCATGTATGTAGTCAAGCCGGAATAACAAGCATTGTTGACTATGACCTAGTCACCCTTGACTCGGGGTAGGCTCCATAGCCCAAGTGGGGATGTATAGAGGGTTTCACCCTCTTTATAATATCAAAAGTTTGTATCATTAGCATAACATCGTTTGTAACAAAATCTTCATTTAGACTCTAGTTCATTGAATATTTAATGTGACAACTACATTACGCGAAGCCTTAATTTAATTTATTCACTTGAACAAGAACTTTGTTGAATGTCGGATTCCCATTAATTCTCACAACGAAACGAGATAGTCAACAGAACAGAAACGACCGTTTTATAATGAAATTGTCTCACTGAAAATATGTTTTCTTTGTCTCTTAATTATATTAGCCATATTTAAGATAAACTTAGCCTCTATTTTTATTCGTAGATACATTACGATAACCATAGAATTATGTAGTAAATCTTACTATCTTACTAATATTATAAATGCGAATGTATAGATGTATGTTTGTAAGTAGGTGCCTCCAGAGCGTCTGCATGGATCTCGCCGAAATTTGGTATAGATGTAGAACATAGCCTTTTTTTTCAGAGGGGAATGCTTTATGCATACTCTGCGCCCCGGGGGGGACGCGGTAGTTATGTGGGATTCTCCCCCATAGCGGAGGCATACCCACTAAACCGTTCTGTTCCACCAACGCATCGGGATGGGACCACGGGCACGCTTTCGCTCTCGTCCGCGGCCATGTAGAACATAGCCTGGAAGAACCCATAGGCTACTCATTAATTTTTTATTTAATTACAAGCGGACGGAGTCGCGGGCGACAACTAGTATACGAAGTAGTAAGCCAACTTGTAATTATATTTTCCACCTACCGTAAAAGAACAAGAAATAAAACTGTGAATAGAAAAATCAGTAACAAGAAATATTTATTATATTAACTTATAGAACAATCTCATAGTGATTCCTCAATCAGCCGTGAACGATGAGTGGCAAATATATATTATACAGAGTGTTCTGCGTCTTTAAACACACTGGAAGTTAATGTCACAAATGTACATTTATTTTTTTACAAATAAAAAAAGATTGAACGATTTAGATTTCTAACAAATCTTTTAGCAAGCGCCACTGATTGATCTTACGTGACTTGCGATAAATTGATTGATTTGACTGTAAGAGGAAATTTCAGTTCATTTCGTTTCGTAAATAATAATCAAAAAAACAACATACTGTATACACGTCATATACATAAGATGTTTTGAGATTTATTTAAAATCTAGCTGTTGCCCACGACCCTTAATCTTAATCAATAGCCTATGTGATTTTCCAGACTATGTTCTACATATGTGCCTAATTTCATCAAGATCCGTTAAGACGTTCCGAAGACACTTTCGTACAAACATACATCCATCCATGTAAATTATATTAGTAAGATTGAAATAATAAGAACGCTCAGTACTTGTTTTTGTAAACAGTTAAGAAGTTTTTTTATACTGTATAAGCTAGCACTTGTCCATGCTCCAAGTTATAAAAGATCTCTCATAAATATGTATATGAATTAACGAAATCCCAATCCATCCCATGACCTATTCTGTGTCCATTTAACATACATATGTTCGGCTTAAAAGCAATTTTCTAGTTCAATGGCGAATGAAACCTATGCAAATTACATAAGAACCGTTTGAAAAGTTTTCCGCTAGAGCCTCGTGTGAATTTATGACATTTACTGTATTAGAATAAATCATAGTATTATAATAAAATCTTACTAATATAATAAATGTGAATGGATGGATGTTTGTTAGAAGATATCTCCAGAACAGCTGCATGTACTTCGCTGTAATGTGGCATAGATATAGAACATAGTCTGGAAGAACACATAGGCTACTTATAAAGATTTTTAAACTCTTTGCGGATGGAGTAGCGGGTGACAGCTACTAAGATATAAATGCGAATGTTAGGACGGACGGATGGATGGATCCATGTTTGTTAGATATCTACAGAATGGCTGAATGTATTACGCTGAAATTTGGCATAAATATAGAATATAGTCTGGAAGAAAACATAGGCTACTAATTAGGTATTTTTCTTAATTCTGCGGAGATGGCTTCACGGGTAAAAGCTAGTAATAAAAATAAAAACTTGTCAATTATCTGAATGTTTTTACATGGTCATGAATATTTTATACTTTGAATAACGTTCAGTTCAACAATAACTTAAAATAGATCATACAAAAAGGTGTCGCGAAATAACCTATATTTTAAAATAAAGAGAAATATTAAATATACCTTAACGAGCACTTAATTTCTCCAGAGGGATCCCAGTGCTCAAGTGCTATTAGCCGCTATTCCGGTACTTTCGTGTGGCGCTGCACAATTGATCTGAAATTCGGGAATTTCATGAAATAGGCCACCGCTTTCAAACAACACAACTGTAGTTTAAGTTACGGCCATGTACGACGTAGTTTGTAAAAAAAAATCTTGCCAAAATCAAGCTGAATGTACCAGATTTCTAAGTTGACCGTATTTGGGAAAGTGGAAATCGTACAAGTAACGTTTTCAATTGTTTTGAATTGCACTAACTATAGGTTTCTGAGACCTAAATAACAGTTTAAAATATATGTTTTATATATAAAGATTTAACCGGCCCGATCAAAGAAATACGCCGTCACACAAAATTTTGTATAAAAAACACAGTATGGAAGAACACATAGGCTACTAATTATGTTTTTTTTAATTCCGCGAGGACTAAGTCGTTGAAGACAGTTATGATTGAATAGTTTCTTTAGTCAAAAATACGATGTTGGCTGCAATAATGGATAATTTTGCAAACCGACCCAGTTTCTTTATCTTGACCTAGAGCCGCGCAGTCGACACAAGGTCGATAGTTTCCAAGTGTTCCAGTGCGAACTTAACATAACAACACTTTACACTAATTACACTTTCATGTTAATGTTAACCAGACGATTTAAATTATGAATTTAAATTTTAAAATCTGAACACTTCATCAAGCAATCCTATTATAAATGGTGTTCAAAATTTAAATGATTTTTTATAGATTAATTTTTACAGCTAATAATATTTATTAAAAATTAAAATGTCAAAATAAAATAAAAAATGATCTCTGAAATATGAATTTAATAGAAGTTCAATAAATAAAAAAAACTATTACGAAAGTACATTTAAACATGCTTTCGACAAAACATCAGTCTTTAAAATTGGATGTTGATTTTGATATCAGTGTGTACTAAAAATACGACTTTCCATTTTCTTCGCCCGTGACACATATTCCAATTTTGCTGCAGTAACCAAGACATCAAATACAAACTCTTCGACACATAGCCATCTTTATAATCTACGAGGCCAATGAAAAATGTTCCCTTTAAATTATTTCATCTTAAAACTTATTAAAATTCAACATAAAAAAAAAATAGTTATCTTTTTGGTCTAAAATCAGTTTTCAAATAATTATTATTAAATTAAACTTACATTTACTTTTGGTTTTCACTGAAAAAATCTGTTTTTAAATTTCGTTTTTTAATCACCATTCTCTTTGAACATAAAAATCTAAGACATTATGTGTTCATACAGATGATACACTAACAGGTTAATATTTTAGGCCAAAAACGGTGTTCGTAATTTAAATAAATCCATAAAAGCTTTCTCTTTCTTTTATAATTCAGTTATGAAAGCTCAAGTCTTATAATCCATTTTACGAAAGATTCAAAGTTATAAAGGCGGTATAAAATTACACGTGAAATATTAATTTCTCAGTGATTTAGTAACGAATTCCTTAAAGCCTTCTCCCTGTCAAAAGACGGTAAGCAATTTCATTATAACGATGCTGTTAAAGAAGCGGACTTTGAATAATAATTACAAACTGATTTTTCGTCATTTTATTATATTAAAATTACTATATGGAAAATCATCCTGTACATTACGTTCTGTGTAATGTAAGCGTGCGATGGAACAAAAATAATTCACATGATGAACAAAGTTACAATGTCAATAATTATACTGGACATAAATAATATCATATGCACGCTTAGAGTTTAATTAACTCATTAGCGCATAAAGTTTATTAACGCCTTTTTCATTATGATCACTGTAATATATTTTCATTTCGAATGTATTTGACCATTAAATTGTATAAAATATTTAATCAATATGAAAGTTTAGATTTTATAGAACATCCGATAAATCGCTTCCCGGAATGTCATACCAACAGTATTACCACTTCAAATATATATAACACTACTATTTAAAAAAATAAACGGTTAGTAAAATATATGTAACTCTTAAAATAACAATTTTATTGGCGTCCGATTTATCGAAATGCACTAATGGGTTAAAGCGTAAAAAAACACAAACCTTATCTGACGTCTTGATAACATCCTGCCAAAATTTTATCAATATCTATAAAATAGTATAGGAGCTTGGACGACAAACATCTTGTAAATGCGAAAGTTTGGAAGGATGAATATTTGTTAGTAGGTGTCTCTAGAACGGCTTATCGGATCTTGATGAAATGTAACATGAATGTAGAACAGTCTCGAAGAAAACCTAGGTTACTAATCGTTCTAATATTATAAATGCGAATATTTACATGGATAGATGGATGGATGTTTATTATCTAGTGTTATTAGGTTGTTCTTAGGTATCTCTAGAACGCCTTAACAGATCTCGATTAGATTTTACATACATATAGAAAGTAGTGTGGATGAACACATAGCCTACTATTTTTTTAATTCCGTACGTACGGTGTCACGGCCGACGGGGCCTTATATTAAACATGTGAAATAGAATCTCATTTACTAAAGACAGTGTTGTAAATTTTTCGTGATCTCATATCAACGAGGAATATTTACAATACATGTTTCGCTAACATTGTGTAACACAGTAACACCGCATATTCCATTTTACGGCAACCGTTAAGTTCTATATTCCCCTCGTATACTGCATATTGGATAAATATTTTTGCTAAGCAAATATCCTCTCAGACAGGAGTACTAGTCTCACTGAGTTGGTTATATTTCTATGTACGAAAGTGTTTTATTTATCTGGGAAAGTATATGTAAATATTGTATATGTATTTGTCAGGGGAGGGGACGTTTAAGAAGTGGATATATACTTTGTACACCCTCCCTCTGTCCAATGAAGGTAGGAAATGCATCTGCTACCTTTTAACTTGTTTTAGACCTCAGATGGCGGGTTGGTTGACTTCACACATATGTTTGAATTTCTTCGAAGATATGCACAGGCGTCACAATGGTTTTCTTCACCGTAATAACTGTAAATCGAAAATAGAATAGCACAAATATCATGGCGGGTTTCGAACCCAGGACCTGCAAATTACAATCTTAACCACTGAGCCACCAACGCTCTTAAACAGTCCCTTAGTATTAATTTCTCATTATTAATCCACACGTCTGACTGCATTAAGGAACAGACAAAATTATGTTTGTACTGTCAAGTACAAAAGTAATAAAATAGTATTGGAAAAATATAACTTGTCGGATTGTGCGCCTGATACAAGTTGATCCTTTCATTGTAACTGAATGATATATTATTATTCGACAGGCGCTCGACATTTATATTATTACAAATTCTATTTTATATCAGCAGTCAAATTCCTGTTATACTGCATATTGGGATTTAAATAAAGAATCCAATTATTGTAAACATAAATAGGTGTCAGAGGAAGACTGTAACGGTATCAACATATACTGAATTTTATATTAAAGGGTATACATTAAATGCTATAAATTTTGTTTATTATGAATCGTAAAATATCTTTAAAATGTTGATACACAATAACAAAACAACGCCAGAAAACATTTGTATAGGCAATTAAATTCACGGATACTTCGTATGTTTCACAAATGCCAAGGAAACAGAATCATAAATATTACCAGATTATTTGTTTATTTACTACTTATATTACTAATATTTCTTATACCATTTGAACTAAACAATTGTTTAGTTTCGTTTAGAATTCTCCGTTAATATACATATATAGGTCACAATAATTAATTAATTTAATTTGAAGTTATAGTGGTTTTTAAATATGTGAAAATATGGGGGCGCTAAAAAAATATTTATTCTCAAAGTGGGCAGTAGACAAAATAATTTTGGGAACCGCTGGTTTACACCAATAGTTGAATGGCGGGATTCGAATTCTCGACCACGTGATTGGAAATCCGTATCCTTAAATAATAGGTTGTTGACGCTTAATATGTCAGTACCTGGATGACCGAGCTTTGCTCCGTATTTTTTTTTTAAATTGTGTTTTTTGGAAATTATGTTTAAGTACAAATTGCTAATAAAATGATGAAATATGAATAATATTTTTCGATCTTACCGATAGAAAAAGTTAAGTTTATGTTTAAGTTGATTATCGATAAAACACGAATAAAATAACATTTTCTAAAATGATTCCTAGCTAGATCGAGGTGTCGCCCCCTATATACTAAATTTTATGAAAATCGTTGGAGCCGATTCCGAGATATATATATATATATATATACAAGAACTGCTCATTTAAAGATATAAGATAAGATATTTTAACAAATAGCTCAATCGTTTAGTTAAAATAATGTCATAGGACAAGCAACAAAAATTAAATAAAAAAAATCCAGACAGACTATCACATGAAAGTTTCGTCAAAATCCTGATGTATTTTAATAATACATTGAGGATAGGTAAAAAATCATAAGGTATAAATTTCGACATCGGTATAGTAATAGTGTGACGTTAGAGTTATCAGTTAAATCTCTTTGGACGCCTCAAACGCTTTTGCTGTTTGAATTCGCACGTCTGCATTGCAACGACCGTTGATTAACCGTAGCCGGTCTCGTCTCTGTTATGCTAATTTCACACGAGGACAGTACAATGAAGCAGAACTGAACATGTGAAGTAACAGAGATAGTAAACTCGCACACACACAACCCTACACACGCACATGGATGCAGTGATGGCTTTTTTCCCGTTTTTGATTTATATGTATTGAACGTGCAATTTATTTTGTTTTTTGTTCAACAAACTGTTTTTATTTATTACTGTTTTGACAGTAACGTCAAAAAATAGCAGTACTACTCTGTCTGTCTGCTTCATTATGCTCTCCTCGTGTGTAAGAGTTTAACACGAAAATCCCTCACATGTCTGGTATACCTCAGTTGCTTTGTGTTACATTTGTATAATCTTTGTGAGTGCCTTGTGACGTGATTTAATATCACACAAGGCAAATTGTTACTTCCTTACTAATATTATAAATGGGAATATAGCTCTGTCTGTCTGTCGGGCTTTCACGCCAAAACTACTGAACCGATTTAAACAAACTTTGGTGCGCAGGTAGTCTAGATCCTGAAAAATGACGTAAGCTACTTTTTAATGCACAAAAAGGGTTGTAAGGTGTTGAAATGGGGGATCAAAAATTAAGTTTTTTTTTATTTCAAAAGGTGGCAAACGAGCAAATGGCTACCTGAAATCGCTGAAATAGCGAAGTGACCGTTGCCCATAGACATACGCAAATGCATATGCGTTGCCTACCTTTAATCGGCGTAGGAGATAATATATTCCCTTTCCCTGCATCCTCTCATACGAAACGCGGAAATGCTGCCACTTGACGCGTGTCTTCTGTGTGGTCGTGGTATTTCACCGGGCGAGCCGAGCCAATTCGTGCGAAGATATAAAAGCGAGCTCTACCACTGTTTAAAAAAGTTAAGTTTGAAACGTTTAATTAAATGTATCTGTCCCTTTCCATTTTCCTTTCCAAAAGTTTAGGAAGGCATGAACAAGAATTTTAGCGTCTTTTCTTCGAAAATAAAGTACAAGTCTCATCCATTTCGCTTTATTTATCACAACTCTTAGACATAATACATACATGTCGCTATAATTCTCATTTAGGTTCCTGTTTAATAATTAATTAAAGCTTTCTCAGGAGCGAGGCCTTTCTTGTCACATTTTCTTTGTTTCCATAAGATTAATGTGTCACTTCGCGTATTTTATTCGCGTTACAAATTTACTTTAAATCTACGAAGTTAATGTATTTCACAATGAATATGTTCTGATATAATGAGAAATTGGGAGTTAGTTAATAATGATAAACGCTAAGTTCGTAATTACCTATTATTATATACCCTTTCCATGGATGCATGCAAGTTTCTGAGCCCAAAATCCATGTTAACATATTGTTCTCTCAATGTCGAAGATGACAGGGATTATATGTTTTATAAAGCGTCAGTGGCTCAGGGGTTTAAGCACTTGACTTGTAATCTGTAGGTCCTGGGTTAGAATCCTGCCATTTAACAATGTGTTTTTCGATTTTAAATTTACTTATGTACATTTATCCGACTTTCTTACGGCGAAGGAAAACATCGTGATGCAACCTGCATATATCTGTGAAGAAATTCAAAGATATGTGTGTAGTCAACCAACACGCACTGAGCCAGCGTGGTTGACTATGGCCTAGTCACCCCTAACTTAGGGTAGGTAGGTAGGGTAGGTCCGACCCCCTTGGTGGGGACGTGTAATGAGCTGATGATGACGATATGTTTTATATAGATATTTTTGGTTTCAGAAACCAAGAAAAGGTAATATATGCTAACACGAACGTCCCTATTCCATACATTTTTCAAATCATGTTTTTTTAAACAAATGTCTTTGTAATGATTATTTGAATTTAGAAAAATTATAAAAATAATCAAGTAATGAACCTAGTCTATGTCTATGAGAAAGTGTGGCGTCTCAACTAGCAAAGAATTTTTCAAATCGGTTCAGTAGTTTCGGAGCCTATTTAATGCAAGCAAATTGTTCCTCTTTATAGTAAATTAGTATCTTTATATATATAATTCTTCTGTGCGTGTGTATGTCACTGAACTTCTCTCAAACGACTGGACCGATTTTGATGAAATTTTTTTTGTGTGTTCAAGGGGATCTGGGAATGGTTTAGATTCACAATTTTCATCAAATATTAACTTCATATTAATTTATTCAAATTAAAGACGTGTAGACAGGACAACGTCTGTCGGCTCCGCTAGTATTATACTAATTTACTATAAAGAGTATTAGTACTTCTATAGTAAATGATACGGAAAATATTAAGTGATTTATACAAAAGATAAGTAAATAAAATCAAATCGTATCAGTTTGAAACTTCGCAGAGACTGAATGTAATTAGACATTCACGATTCCTGTTAGGTGTTTCAAACATAGTTTGTTCTGTGGTATTTCAAAACGTATTTGAAATACAATGTTTGAATTAGGTGTGTTATTTTATGAATTTCATACGCCGCGGTAAGCCGCGACTATAGTTTAGCGGTTCACTTTGATCGTGTTTTATTTGACGTCTGTAATTCGACGTACAAACTGATTGCTAAGTTAAAAATAAAAACAACTGACATCTCAAACTATTTATGGACTAATACTTTAAGAAAAGATTTAATTATCTGTTTAAGTTAATTGCGCATCGCACAGTCAAAGAATTTCGCAGTGTTTGGTTTACAGAAAAATGGTTTGTTTCTTGCAACTTTCATATTAGTAAAATGTAATTACTCGCGTGGCACCAACTTCTTTTTTCGTACAGACAAATTTAAAAGCGGTATCATATTGATTCGCGTCGTTTTCTCAATGCATAACGTTCAACGACTGTCACTGTTAAAGTGGAATACCGCCAGTTTCCACGATTGTACATCAAAAGTTGCAAATAACATAGAAATGGTAAATGTGTAAGCTAAGTATACAGATAAATCTAGTTGATATACGTGCGTATGAAGCGACCCCTACAAGTATTGGCACTCAACCACGCGTCATAAATCGATGGCACGATTTCTTCAAAAGAATCTAAAGATATTGAAGAGAAATTGTTTATTGTCTGACCAAAGGAGGTTTTATTTCACCAATTTATGCATGTAGATTTAGGCCCTTCGTACACAAGGCAACGTAAATCGACAAAACTATGGTATTACGTTGTGAGAATCGCATTACGTGCGTTCCGTACAGACAATTTTACATCGTCATCGAGATTCGTCTATTCAGCCAGTACAAGCATCACGACTACATTAAAACTGATTTACTCCGCCGTCTTGAAAATTGCAGCTACTTCTTTCACGATGGTCTTGACAAACAGGTTGCGACTGTTTTTGGCGATGACAGATAAATAGGTCGGCGACGCGCGTTGTGTACGAGCTTATATGGTAATATCTAAGTCGCTTAGTGACTAAAATCGCCGGTTTTAGAAGATTCACGTTGCTTTGTGTTCGAATTGCCTTCTTCATTTTTAGGAGGTGTCATTCGGTTCCTGTTAATCTCCGAAGAGTATTTACTCAAGACTTATTTCTTTGACAATTTTTTTTATAAGTTTTTGTATGTATTTTGTTTTTTAGGTTGGTACTTTTAAATTTACTTTTAAATAAGTAACATATTCGCTTGTCGCAACTTAGAGTGGTATAGAATTGTAATGAGGTTGTACAACCAATAGAGAACACAAGCCAGCATTGTTCAACTCTAAATTGGTTGGCAACTTAAATCAAACTTATAATCGAATTTGTAACTGAGTATACTTCTAATATCAAAATGAATTGGACAAATTTTAATGTTTATCATTTATTTGTAAACCGAATCGAGTTACTTCCTTATATAATTATTATAAAACTTTCTGTCGGCGACGACTCCGTCGGCATGCCATTAAAAATAAACTTAATTAGCCTATGTGTTCTTCCAGACTATGTTCTACATCTATGTTAAATTTCAGCAAGATCCATGCATCCATTCTGGAGATACGTTATAACAAACATCCATCCAAACATTCTCATTTATAATATTAGTATGAACATTTAATAAGGGAAATTTGCAATTTAAATAACTGTTACATAATTTCTTAGAAAACATTAATCAAGAGAAGGGAATTTCAATATATTTTTTTATAATTTTCAGGAATGTTCGTTACTCAATTTTGAGACAGACATCAATCATCTGTTCAACCTTCCGGTCATTACATAGTACTTTGGCACTACATCAACTGAATTTTTATAATAAATTAGACATTTCTTTGATGTCAGCAATTTTTCCAAAGACCGGAGACCAAAAAAACTATGGATTGACTATGTGGAAGAGGATATATAGGAGATATACATGCGTAAGAAGGGGTTAGATTCAGTTATGACGGCTGTTAGAGATGTATGGAGGTACATTGGGATAAGGGCAGGTTGATGATGAAGACGGGGCCGCGGACGAGAGCGAAAGCGTGCCCGTGGCCCCGTCCCGATGCGTTGGAGGAACAGAGGGGTTTAGTGGGTATGCCTCCGCTATGGAGGAGAATCCCACATAACTACCGCGTCCCCCCCGGGGCGCGGAGTATGCATAAAGCATTCAACTCTACAAAAAAAGGTTGATGATGATGAGTAATAAAAACCATCGTTCTTTATTTATATTAAACTAGCTGTTCCCCGCGACTGCGTCCTTGCAGTATTAAAAACAAATTAGTAAGTAAGCTATGTGTTGTTCCAGACTATGCTCTATATCTGTGCTAAATTTCATTAAGATCCTTTGATCCGTTCCGGAGATATCTTCTAACAAACATTAATCCATCTATCTAAACTTAAATCATATTAAACTTGTATAAAAACGGCTAAAACACTCACCTATATTCGTCCGGTGGCGGCGCCGACTAGTTAAGTAGTTTTTTATATAAATTTATTATAATGTCTCACGAAACTATGAATAATATAAATAACATTAGTTAGATTTCATACTATTTCTCACTTATTCGAGCAAATTAAATATTTCTTAATAACAGAAAAACGACCAACCGCCGAATACACAAAGTAAAATGCATATTGATAAATTTCAACCAAGAGATGGCGCTACTAGAGTGACCTTGAACTTGGCTTTCTGCGAGGTGCGGATCATAGCGTAGGTAAAACGGGAGATCGTTGCGAACTAAAGAATTCCTTTAATTTAAAATCTAGTATCACTATGAACATTTGGTATAAAAATCACATGATGATGAAGAAGTGAATTGCTTACTACCCGAACTTAAATTATAAGAAATAAATAAGTATTTTAGTTAATATATAATTGGTACAGAATTTTGTAGACGTTGTTAAAACAACTATTATTTAAACTTAAAGATTTCTTATTTCTAATATTATCTTCTCTATTGTTACAATTAAGCAATTTTACGCCGTCTTCTATTTCAAAGTCTTATCTTTTCGGACTAATTTAGGCGTCGGATTGCTATGACTTGTTTCGTAACAAATGGAATTCTTAATTTGAATAACTACAATTATTATGTTGGCAACACACGGGTTACCTTACAGGGGTTACCAACATGCGAAATATTTTGGATACGTCTTTGATTACAAATTTTTTATGTACTGCAGAAAAAATCTTACATCTTACTTATCTTACGAATTGATCGATGTTAGAATCTCCAGAACGGCTTCATGGATCTCGCTGAAATTTGGCATAGACGTAGAACACATGGGCATAAACTAATTAAGTTTTAATTCCGCGCGAACGGAGTCGCGGGCGACAACTATAGTGCATAAAGTGAGAAGTAGGTATTATATAAGGAGTAATGTGCCCAACAATCACATTCTTGGTAAATAAAATGAATGTGTTTGTATATGTTTCGGTCGTGAGAACATGATGGAAACTTTGACAATTTGTTACGATATACATGCGCATAAATCAAGTTTTCAATAACTTGCTTTGAACGCAAAGTGTCATGTCTTTTGTTTTAAATTGTCCGTTATTTTTACTCTTATTTCCTTTGATTCTATTGAGCTTTGTAACATCAAAATTCTTTTGTAACTATATTTGGAATGTCGCCATAGGCTACTTGTTTTAGCTATTCCAAATTGACGAAACAAACGGGCTATTAATTCAACTTGTATATATTTTTGCCTGACTTATTGTAGAACAATTTATTGATCTAATCTTACTATCCTACTAATATTATAAATGCGAATGTTTAGATGGATGGATATTTGTTTGAAGGTATCTTCAGAACAGCTTGGATCTCACAGAAATTTGTCATAGATGTGGAACATAGTCTGGAACACATAGACTACTAATTAAGTTTTTTCCTTTCCGCATACGGAGTTGCGGGCGACAGCTAGTCAGATCAGTAATATTCTCAAATATCTTGGTTTAAAAATACACTAACTCGAGCATTTTTATTTAGTAAATTGATTTAGTTATACTTTGAAAGTAATTAAACAGCGATTAGAACTCGGGAAAGCATAACGACGAAACTCAAACTCGGGGCCGAACTTGATAGGGTTAAGATACAAATTAATTTGACAAGTTTGGCATTGATAACAGTTCAAGTTAACTGTGACCACTTAGGCTCGATCCTTAATTTAATTTGCCTACTGAGAAAATTTTAATGTATTTATGAATTAGAGGCTAACAGAAATTAAGAGAATTAGCTCAGCGGAGCTTCCCGCTTACACTTGAGAGGACCAAATATTCCAAGTTTGCGGCCAATTTTCAAGACTGAAGGAAGAAGTAGAAAGTTGCACTAATATAAAAATTGTACATTTAACAGTGGTATACGACAACAAGAACATCTATTGCACGTATGAGCCGACTTGTCAGGTGCAATATACATACACAGTAGGCAAGAAATTCCGGGATTCGTCTGATGAATGTACGTGCACAAGGCCTAATTTTAGTCATCTTTCCTTTCCCATCGTCTCATTATGCAGTAAGCATGGGAAGAGAAAGTGGATTTGTCGAAGGTGTGGACGCATAGGAAGGGGAAATATACAGAGGCTGCGTACAGATGTGTGGAAGCCGTTTAAATATTGATGTTTAGTTACGCGTTGATATATTCTTGCACTGTTTATCTTTGTATTTTTTCTTTTTATTTATCATTGTTGTGTGTTAATTACTGTTATTATAAAATATGTTATCGTGTAAACTGTTATGTAAAGTGTGTATAGTGTCAAATTGGTTGTATACTGTAAGGATGCTATGCAGTTTTAAATAAATAAATAAAAAATCTCCTACCTCCGTCGATTTTTTGCAAAGACAATTGCGGATGTCTATGGGCACCAGACTCTTTGGTGTTTCGGCGAATATCAAGTGGACGTTTGCTTGTGCCATGTTATTATAGAGGTAGATATATATGTAAAAAATATAGTCTGGAATAGCACATGGTGTCACAGGCGTCAGTTAGTAAATCATAAAATGTTCAGTATGCTATTTGTATAATGTAGAAATTACTCGACGTCAAAGTTTACCAAGTTGAACGGTAATGTTCAAACACCGAGGAACAATCTCGTACCAACGGAAGCCACATAGACTTCCATCCCATTTCTTGTTACTACATCTTATACATTTTAAAGCTACATTTGCAAATTGAATGCATCTTGCTGTGAGTTTCTGATACCAAAATCCCCGTTTAAAACATGTTGTTGTCTCAGTTTATCAAATATAATAACAGGGATGACAATATTGCTTTAATATATTACAAGTGTATCAGTGGAGATTTGTAAAATTGACAATTGACTTTGTGTTCGAAATTGAACCTTTAAAAAATTTCATTCATTAAAATCCAGTTAACAGAGAAATAGTACCACTGTTCTAGTATACAGTCAGATAATACAGGCATTTCAAACAAATAGTTACAAAGACTTTGACTATATAGAAACGGATTAGACAAATACCTGTCGTTGTAATTAATAAATTTCGCTTTTCAACGCGCTTGATCTAAAAATAACATATCAAATGTATGTATTTATATCATCATACTGACACTTTTACAGCTTATTGCGTTTTTTTGACAAACGAGGAGAATATGCATATTTAACAGGTGCTGTCTTTAGTGGGAGCTGCTTTGGCAGCTGTTTCAGGCGAGGTCGCGGACAAAGCGCAAGCGTGCCATTGACCTCGCCACTGTTCCTAGGAGGAACAGAGGGGTTTAGTGGGTATGCTTCCCATTCGGAAGGGAAATCCACAGCACTACCGCGTGCAAGTATGCAAAAACTATTCCCCTCTGAAAAAGGGTCCTGTCTCTTAAATGTCAAAGATAAAAGACATCGTTTCATTGTAAATTGATTGCGCTGCCGTTTTAAATTCGACGTCCATTCTACAGGTATGCAATCAAAGGTATTGGAAAATTGTTCACTTTTAAATTGATACTGTTAAATCGAAATTCAGTTAAAGTTGGTTGACTAATAAAAGTTTTAAATTTAAAAAAAAAAAGTAAACAAAATCATTTTATTATTCCTTGTTGGATTAAGAAATATATTTCAATTAATTTCACCAACTTCACTGTAAGAAAAAGTTTGAACTGATATGTTTCTTAGTAAATAAAATACAACTAAAACTATACTAAACTAGCTGCCGCCCGCGTGGATATATAAGAAAACTTAATTAGTGTAGCCTATATGTTCTTTTAGACTACGTATGCCAAATTTAATCGAGATCCGTTCAACCGTTCTAGAGATATCTTAAAACACCCATCCATCCATTCACATCACATCCATCTAAATATTCGCATTTATAATATTAGTAATTTAAATAAAAAGCAGCTCTTCAAAGCATAAATTCGAAAAAAAAATGAATAAATAGTATCCTATGTCCGTCTCCTGGCTCTAAGCTACCTCCTTCCCAATTTTCAGCCATATCGGTAAAGCCGTTCTTGAGTTATAAATAGTGTAACTAACACGACTTTCTTTTATATACATAGATTATGTATTAATAAATATATAATATTATTTCTTTCATTAATATTTACCAGTATTATTTATTACAATTACCTTGGATGTCATCCAATGTAACCTAAAAAAATAACCTAAAAACTAATACACCAAGAAAAAAAACTTGGTAAATTTATCATTGCCTACAAGAATGATATCATAAAAAAACTGTGCCACCAATATTAAAGCTATTATAAGTCCTTTCTAGACTAAAAGAAAACGTTCCAGCTGCTAACTTGCAATAAATTTACTGAAGGAAATTAAATGTTCTGACATATTGCGGGCAAAGCGAACCCTGGAAATCAATATTCCTTCATATGACCCGTTAACTTTTATCTTACTAATCTTACTAATATTATGAATGCGAATGCTTATATGGATAGATTAGCTTGAAGGTCCATCTTCAAAACTGAATGGTATAGATCTTGCTGAAATTTTTCTTAGATGTAGAACATAGTCTGGAAGAACACATAAGCAATATATTTTTTTTATTTCCGCACGGACGGAATCGCGGTCGACTGCTACTATATATTACTTAGGAATGTAAAGTTATGCGTCATCATAATATAAACACCAAGCTAATGAGGATAAAAATTAATAACAGATTTTTTAGATTAGTTACAGCGCCATCTAGTCATAAATTTAAAAAAACTAGGTTAAATAGATTAATATAATCGATGTTTTATTTTACACTAGCGGTCGCCCACGAATCCGTCCGCTGGGGATTAAAAAAACATAAGTAGTGTTTGCGTCCTTCCAGACTATGTTTTACATCTGTGCCAGATTTCAACGAGATCCATGCAGCCTGGAGAGAGCTTCTAACAAACATCCATCCATCCATCCATATAAATATTCACATCTATATATATGAAAGAAAGTCGTGTTAGTTACACTATTTATAAGTCAAGAACGGCTTTACCGATATGGCTGAAAATTGGTGAGGATTTAGCTTAGAGCCAGGAGACGGACATAGGATACTATTTATTCATTTTTTTTCGAATTTATGCCTTGAAGAGATGCTTTTTATTTAACTTACAAATATTATAAATGCGAATCTTTAGATGGATGTGATGTGGATGGATGGATGGGTGTTTGAAGATATCTCTAGAACGGCTGAACGGATCTCGTTTAAATTTGGCATACGTATAGAAAGAACACATACGCTACACATATTAAGTTTTTTATGTATCCACGCGGACGGAGTCGCGGGCGACAGCTAGTTTATAATATTAGTAAGATTATAAAACTCGCTGTGTAAAAAGCAATATTTATAGTATTTAAGAACTGTCGAATCACTCATTGTTTTTCTGTTTAAGAATATTGTGTTCGAGAAATAAAGTGTAAAGTAAAAAGTTGTGAAACTTGTAAAAGTAGAAAACTTTTTAATTGTTTAGGTAACTTAAAGTGCTTTCTTGAATTTATATTTCCGTTTTATTACATTGTCTGATACTGGATAAAGGCAATGGCTTCTTTACATTTTTACTTGATAACGTGTTTAAAAGTATCCGTTAACTTATAAAATTGCTAAAAAAAAATCGTTTATTTATATTTATATAAAATTGTATGTTTTATACATATGTTATAAATATAATTTATATTTATATAAAATATATAATTTTTTGTAAAATAAATTCATAAATTATTCAATATTAAAACAGATGAATCAGTCTGCATTAAATGAACTGAGGCTCAAGATTTTTTTAGCCGACTTTAAAAAGAAGGAGGTTATCAATTGGTCTGTAAGTTTTTTATGTGTGTTACCGCGTAACTCCGCCCCTGGTGCTCCGATTTAGATTTTTTTTTTTTAAATTTTCTTTTTAAAGAGAAAGAATTTATGTTTTATTTTTAAGAGTTTCAAAAGGTAAATAAACATTTGATTACTAATCTTTACCTTAGCAATAGTTCAATTAAATTTTGTCTAAAGTTTTTAGGATACATAGAGTGAAATTAAGATAAATGAGCGTCGGTGGCTCAGTGGATAAGAACTTGACTTGCGTTCTGCAGGTCCTGGGTCCGAATCCTGACATGTACCAATGTGTTTTTCGATTGACATATGCATATTTATCCGACGTTTTTACGGTGAAGGTAAACATCATGATGCAACCTGCACATATCTGAGGAAATTCAAAGATACGTGTGACGTCAACCCGCGCTGGGCCAGCTTGGTTGAATATGGCTTAATCACCCCTAACTTAGGGTAGGCTCCAAGCCCCACAGTATGGAAGTATAGTGGGCTGATGATGAGAGCGAAATAGCACGAGATGTTTTAGCATTTAAGTTACGTTATAAATGCAAAAGAAACAAAGAAGAAAAAACCTGCAAACAATATTATAACGAGCTTCAAACAATGGCAAAGAGTCGTTGCAGTAAATTGCAGCAAGACTGACGTCGCTCTCTTTGATGTTACGCATTTCCTTTTCTGTTATTGTAGGCTTTCAAAGCATTGTTTTTTTTTCTCCTTTCTCAGTACGCGTTACATACTGTTTATGAATTCAGTATTCCCAACAATTTCACCTCAGTTTAGTAGTGTTTTATATTCATTGTTATTACAGCTACTGACTGTTGATTATGGTGAACTGGAGACGTTTATATGAAAACACTTTATTTTTTTTATAGCAAATGGTGGTAAATGATGGCCTTATGTATCCACCAAAGCGAAGTGATCTTTATCCGTAGACATTTGCATATCCTTGGTAATGTTGACAAGCATTTGTCGTTTGGTATACATGACCAACTTATAAACAACAGTAACCCAACCCAGCAACATTGTCGTAAATAAACAGACAAATAAAATAATTTAGAACATCCTTCAACTGTGCAGTTTTTGCGTAACTACTTAGTGTTGTAATCTGTCCTTAGAGGTATTTATCATATGTTATAAGGTGGCAAACCACCTTTAACGCACAGAAAAAGAATATTTCCCCTTCCCATGCGTCCCCTCTTCTGCCAAACTCACATCTCCTTCCCATCCATTCTTTAAACAAAAGATGGAAAGAGGAAGAAAACTAAAATAAGTCCTCCAATCACAGAGTACAATGTAAACCGATTTATTAAAGGATATAACATGATTTTACACAATTTTGCAATTTAGCGAGATTTACACGAAGTTAAAATAACTTTGGCGATAATAATTGGTTAAGCAAACTTCTGTTTAAACCAATATTAACAATGAAATTAAACCAATATTATAACAGAAATTAAGCGAACTGTGGATGTTTTAAATGTTTATAAAATTTAAAAGTACACAAAATTTTTAACAATTTTTTTTTGTTCTTATTATATTAAAATGTTCGTCAATTATCACTTACTTGAAGTACTTTACAAAAATGCGTATTTTAAAAACATTACTTAAGGCTCTGGCATAATGTTGCTATTAATGCCAAAAAGCTCTTCCTTGTTTCACTTTTACACGATAATTAACGCCTTGTAAATGGTTTTCAAAGATTATATTATTATATAAGCTTTTAAATTTAAATTTATAAGTTGTACTGCCTATAGGAAACCAGAATCTTACGAATCTTATAGTAGGTAAGTTGGAAATTACGTTTTGTCTTGGATTCATAGAACTGGATCAACAATAATTGATACTTGAATTTTTTTATATTAGGGCTTCCAAAAATAGTTTTTTTTGTGTATAAAGTAGCAAACGAATAATTCGCTAAAATAGAGAAATGAACGCTACGCATAAACAACTCCAGCAAGTTAAATGTTGACTTCTTTAATAAACAGAGTAGGGGACAGTACAGAAAAAGGACATTTCTTATACTAACCATCCCCTGCCAAACCGAAACATTAAATGTAGGTTATGAATACATGCGTAAACACTTACAAGACAATGAATTCTCTTACATAGAAAAATAAATATTTTTTTCTCTACTGTTCGCCGACCTACTTACTCGTCGCTAATGTCTTCGCGTATTCAGCCTTAAGGGTACTTTAATAAAAATGCTATTTTCTACTAAACAACAATGTTTTTGACATAATATTTTTAGGACCATCAAAAAAACATATTATTTAAATTATCTAGATGATTTAAATATTTTCATAATGTCAAGATCATTGTGGGTTTACATTGTCGAAAAACTTGTAAGAAAACACATTAATTTACTTTATATTTTATTTAAAAAAAAACAGACAGCAAAATTTTTTGATACAAGGGTGTCAAATGTGGAATGTTACGAATAATTTACTTAACTTTTAATCCTTAATCTATAAAATACTAGCTGTCGCCCGCGGCTCCGTCCGCATGGATATATAAAAAAAAAACTTAATTATATATAATATAATATCTTCAAACACCCATCCATCCATCCACATCACATCCATCTAAACATTCGCATTTATAATATTAGTAAGTTAAATAAAAAGCAGCTTTTCAAGGCATAAATTCGAAAAAAAATGAATAAATAATATCCCATGTCCGTCTCCTGGCTCTAAGCTACCTCCTCACCAATTTTCAGGCATATCGGTAAAACCATTCTTGAGTTATAAATAGTGTAACTAACACCACTTTCTTTTATATATAGATAATGCAATTATCTCATAATAAAGTATCAAGAAATTAAATCTTCATTTAATTTGTCCTTTAAAATATCATCAACTGAGAGATATTTCAACTGATAAAAGTGTAATTTCATCAAAGTTGTTTTACTACTGAATATTTAAAGTCAATAAATACTCTGTTATAATTCAAACGGGACGTCTTTAAATTGAAACAGCCCTCAAAAGCCTTTAATTAATATTATTAAGAACGCTTTAGAAAACAATAAAAGTAAAGATCTTTAAGAGACCAAGAGATAAATTGTTTTTTTTTATTTTTTAAGAAAATGTATTCACATATTATAAAAGTCAGGTTTCAGGCGTGAAATGGAAGCAATTCGGCGTTTCGTCTGATGAGTGTGCGTCCCGGGGACCTAATTTAGTCCTCTTTCCCTTGCCACCTATTCCTTATAAGGAAAGGATAGGAAGTGGAAGGAACATCCATACATCCAAACATTCGCATTTATAATATTAGTAATATTTCTTCAAATGGCGCAAAGTTACAAAGTTAAATTTCTATTTTTTTTTAGTTTCTGTGATGGTCCTGTTCATACATTGTGTATGAAATTTTAAGTGTAAGTAACATGTTTCATATCTAATTCCTAATAATTATTGTCAGCTTGAAACATTTCCAAAGTATTTATTACTTTCTAATTGTTCCAATTTTCCGTGTTCTACGGTTAATTAAAAATTTTCAATTAACTTGAAGATGACTGCGGTCCACGCTGGGCAGTTTAATTACAAAACCTTCCCTTTTAGATCAATCTTTTGTGATTGCCTAATACTTGAACCTTGAAATTTTAATGAGAGATTCGATTTCTTTTTATTCATAACTAGCAGTTGCGCGCGACTCTGCCCGCGTAATTTATTAAGTTTACTTTTAATACCACTGGGTTCGTATCCCGCCAATGTACCAATGTGTTTTTCAATTTCCGATTTACATATGTATATTAATCCGAGGTTCTTACGGTGAAGGAAAACATCGTGATACTGCACATATCTGAGAAGAAATTCAATGATATGTGTGAAGTCAATCAACCCGCACTGGGCCAACGTGGTTGACTATGGCCTAGTCACCTGTGAATTAGGGTAGGCTTCGAGCCCCTCGGAGGGGACGTATAGTGATCTGATGATGAATAAGTAGCTTATGAGCACTTCCAGGCTATGTTCCACATCTATGCTAAATTAATACCTTAAAACATCCATCCATCCAAACATTCGCATTATTAATATTAGTAAGATATTCGAATCAATTTAACGGTAATATATGTCATAATTAAGAGTCGTATGGTCTCTATGTACGAGTATGTCTCCCGTAGATACCTCGTACTACACCAACACTAAGAGTTACACTTAATGACCAATTAATGATTGACTACAGCAACCATTGCTTAAATTTATTAAGTATGATTAATAAACAATTTATTAATGTTTTACGACATTAGACTTAACAATGGTAGAGCTAGAACATATTTTGCTGTCTCTATAAAATACCACGACAATACAGAAGACAGGCGTATGGCAGAATGATTCCGTATTACTTGTGATGAATGTACCGAAGGCCTTTTAATTCTTCTACATATAGGTCTCCGGGACGCACACTCATCAGACGAAACGCGGAATTGCTTCCACTTCACGCCTGTCTTCTGTGTGGTCGCAGTATTTCACCGGGCGAGCCGGGACAATTCGTGCGAAGGTGTTAAAGCGGGCTCTACCACTATTACATGCTCTTTGCGTCGCCTCTAATCTCGATTAAACGTAGGCAACCAATCTATAAATGCAGAGGTATATGGACATCGGTCACTTCATTATTTTGGTTAATCCTGGTGACTCTTGCTTGTTAACCACATAGTACTATTTAAAAAAAATCATTTTTCTACTTGAATATTTAAGAATCAATTAAAACATTTAATTTAGCAAATGATAGCAATTAGTATATCTAATTGATCAAATTATCTACAGACATTATTAAAAAAAAATTGGAATAATCTATACTTTGTAGTGTGCCAGTGTGGTGTTTGTACGTATTTTGTGTTTAATAAAAATTGACGTATTAGTATTTAAAAAAAAATAATAATTTGACAAGAGTCAAGTTATAAAGTTGCCAGTATTCATCAAATTTCCATATGGAATACTGATTTTAAGAGATTATAAAAATATATAATAGAAAAAGAAATTCCAATTTAACAAATATATTCATATATTATATAAATAAAAATAAAATCATTAAAAAAATATAAAAGGGAAAAATGAATAATGATATAGATTTATTTCAATATATATCATGGCAAATTATAACATTAAAATATCTTGGTATATGGTTTCGTATACAGCCAGTGAATAAAAGGAAATACTTCTTAATATTTTCTATTAAAATATTTATTCTAACGATTGCTTTTATTATACCAGCGGGAGGTCAACTTATATATTTATTACGATTAATATTTTCCGGGAAAACTGAACTTCAAGAGGTAGCTGGGATGTTAGTATACTGATTTTATATATACTATAGTTTTTGCCCGCGACTCCGTATGCGCGGTATTAAAAAAAACTTAATTAGCCTATGTGTTCTTTCAGACTGTGTTATATATACCAAATTTCATCGAGATTCAGCTGTTCCGGAGATACCTTTAAACAAACATCCATCCATCTAAATTTACGCATTTATAATATTAGTAAGATACAAAATTACACTTTGCTTAAAAACGTATATTTTAATTAAAGCAAAATAAAACATACCTTATTTTTATGTTGGTTGAATTCCAATGTCGATTAAAAATTAATAATATTGCTCCATAAGATTTAATAATTTTTTTTTTTATTTTGTTACAGAATAAATTTAATTTTAACAGAATTATTGATTATTATAAAACTATTTCATTTATATTGGAATCGAGGGAATCTTTACAAAATAATGGATAAAATTAATCAAGAAGATTTTTATAATTATTCAAAGAATCATACGAGAAGTTTGAGAACCTCTATAAAACGATCCAAAAGGCTGTATATATATTTATTGGCAAGTTGCAGTTTAGACATCACTGGTAAGCTACAGAATAAAAATTAAAAATATTAACCCTTAATTAATTTAACAACACATTTTTAAAATAATTAAGGGTTATTTATTTTTCCCTTCCCATCCTTTTTCTTAAAAGGAAAGGATGGGAAGTGGCAGTGGACTTTCCGGATGAGAGGATCCATAGGAAGGAAAAATATTAGCTTTCAGTCCTCCGTTGATTAATGGTAGGCAACGCATATGCAATTGCTTATGTCTATGGACAACGGTCGCTTTCCTATTTCAGCAATTTCAGGTGGCAGCTTGCACATTTGCCTCCTTTTGATATAAAAAAAATATACTAAATGCGTGCATGTAGTTGTTTAGTGGAAAAGAGCATTAAGTGTAGATTATTTTCAGTACATGTGTTAGTAGTGCCAGCCCTGCGCAGATTCCGAGTGTTACCAGTTAAGATGGATTTTATTTACATCGACGTTAATGACGAGGCGTACTTTAAATATGTTTTTATATATCAGGTATTTATTTTTTAATTTTTCAAAAAATAAAATAAAACAAATTATTTCTTAAGAAATAATAAAAAAACGTAACTTAATTTAATTGACTCCTTTTCTACTTTATTTCGCTAATTGACAGTATCAAAATTAGAAATCAATTTGAAAACCGATAAGTTTTATGACTGCGACTCTTACTCCTTAACAATGTACAGTCAGGATCAGGTGGTCGTTTTTTAACTCAATTGTTTTTTTAATCATTCAATTTTAGATTCTGTACAAGCCAATTATTGTGCTTGCTTTCGTGGCTTCAAAAACATTATCTTGGTCCTGTATTATATTCGCAAGTAAGAACTATTATTGTTTCTTTTATATAATCTTAAGGAATCATTATATTAATACATGATAATAATAAATTTCTACGATTTTTTACAGGTAACCAATTAGATAACTTACGACATAATATTAAAAATATGAATTCGTCTTTGAAAAATTACATGGAGAAAAATAATTGTGATGAAAATTATGCGTTTAAAGAATTGTTTAAAAATTGCGTACAACATCATAACTGCATTTTAAGGTATATATAGTAACTTTATATAGCATCATTTTTTTAAAAAAGACTTTCGGTGTACCACATAAGGTTTAATTTGCAGTAATCTTTAACCACTTACTGGAATCCATACCACTTTGGTGTAAAATTTAATATTTTGTTTTAATTCAATTTTAAATTTAAAATACAAATTCGATTTCTGTCTTTTTTAAACGTGCCTTAAAAATATAACAGCAATTATTATTTTTTTAGTTTTGTGGAATTAATTCAAGCGACATTTGGTGGTCAGTTTTCATTGACGTTAATATTCAATGCTTGTATTATATGTTCAACGTCGGTACAGTTCTTCTCGGTAAGTACGATTAACCGTGGGTTTACACTGTTGAAATATTTGTACAATAGCATATTGTTATCTCAGATTTCTTTAAAAGAAAAGAGGAGGATGGCAATATAAGTATTCAGCAATATAAATTGTATATTTTTTCCTTAAATATATTTAGCTAATTTTACCTAAACGTTCCCTTAATTTCAATATAATTATTAAATTCGACACATATATTTTTTTTATTGAAATATTAGCAAACTTTTTTTTGTAAATTTACTAATTTTTCTTGTACCAGTCCAACTAAGCTCTAGGCTTGTGCTAGGATATGGTTTACAATAGTCGAATGGCGGGATTCGAACCCCCGACCTCGTGATCGGAATTCCGTACCCTTAACTATTAGGCTATTGACGCTTGTTAAAATATAATATGTAATTTCTACTTACATTTCGTCATAGAAAAGTAAGGTTTTTTTATTTTTAAATAGAATATATTTTATTATAATAAAATTATATATCATTATAACATAATTAAATTTTAATTAAGTAATTCTGTTCAATATAGTAACTAACTCTTAATAACTTTAGGTAACTAATAGAAGGCGCTGTCCCGAAACATTAACTAATTCAAGAGACCCACGAATTTTGTGTTCTTTTTTTGTTCTATTATTTAATTTTTACTTTTAATTCACAGATCCAGTGCCCCTCAAGCAACATAAGCGAGTTAATTTGGGTCTTCGTATTCATGTTTATATTTGCTATGATACTGTTCGTTGATTCTTATTACGGTGACACGATTACAACTAAGGTAAGAACATTTACCCCTATATTACACCCCTAGTTATTTCTATGCAAACCTCTTAATTTGTTAGTAAAACCCAACCTGGGGGTCGCGACCTATGGGGGTTCCTGTCCTATTATGGGGCCCTGAAGTCTCCAATAATTTGACGTAATTAGTTACTGGAAGAATAGTTCAGTGGTTTTCAATCTGGGGGTCGTGAACTATGGGGGGTCCTGTCGTTTTATGGGGTCCCGAAGTCTCGAAAGATTTTGATAGATTTGTGTTTTTCCGACATTCAATTATAACTAAAGCGATCTGGAATAATCTGAATAATTAAGTTTTATTCGCATATGTGAGGGGGTCGCAATATAATTTTAGGGGGTCGTGTCATGTAAAAGATTTAAAAACTCGAGAAGCACTTCCGGGTGGTTATATTTGTAGTATACAATGTAAGGATTGATATTATTTAACAGTGGTAGAGCCCGCTTTAACATCTTCGCACGAATTGGCCCGGCTCGCTCGGTGAAATACCACGACCATACAGAAGATAGGCGTGAAGTGGAAGCGATTCCGCGTTTCGTCTGATGAGTGTACGTCCCGGAGGTCTTATTTAGTCCTCTTTCCCTTCCCACCATTTTTCTTATAGGGAAAGGATGAGAAGTGGAAGTGGACTTTCCGGATGAGAGGATGCATGGAAAGGGATTTTTTTTTCTGTGCATCCTCTCCTCCGTCGATTAAAGGTAGGCAACGCAGATGCAATTGCGTATGTCTATGGGCAACGGTCACTTCGCTATTTCAGCGATTTCAGGTGGCCGCTCGCTCGTTTGCCGTCTTATGATATAAAAAAAAATATTTAATTTAATAGTCATTGTAATTTAATTTAGAATTTTGCGATATCTGAGACCATATACTCGTACCCATGGGTCAATCTGTCGCCGCAACTGAAGCGAAACGTGCAGCTATTTATCGGCAAAACTCAAGTACCTTTGGTTATTAAAACGTCCTTACTAGTTCCAGTTTCATTGGATACATTCACAAAGGTAATTTATCATTTTTAGTAATTATGGATAGATGTTTGTTTTATAAGTATCTCTAAATTGGCTGAACGAATCTCGATAAAATTCGGCATACATAAAGAACATAGTCTGGAAGAACACACAGGCTTCAAATAATGTTTTTTTTTAAATGCGCGGATGGAGTCGCAGGCGACAACTACTTAGATACATTAGATACATTAAGTATATTGTTTTTTTTACATTATTAATGTATCAAAAAATATTGAAAACTGTCAAAAATATTTTTTCCATGAAAAAATCTGGAAAATAAAACTTTCATTCTAATGTACAAATAATTTTCAAACTAAGAAAGCTTTAATAAAATATTTATTTTTTAATCAACTTTCACAGGTCATGAATTGGACATACAAAGGATTTGCGGTTTTAAATCAAATGAAGGCATAACAGCATATATTATGAACGTAATATTACTTTGAACTTTTTAATCTTCCTCGTACTTATAACTGCAAATGTTTGGATGGATGTATGTTTGAAGGTATGTCGAGAACCGCTGTATGGATCTCGCTGAGATTTAGTATATATATGTAGAACATAGTCTGGAAGAACAAATAACCTACTAAGTTTTTTTAATACCACACGGACGGAGTCGCGGGCGACAACTAGTTCTTTAAAAATGAATAATGTCTAAACTACTAGTAGTAAGAACCCTTAGAAATATTTCTACGTTTGCTTTTCTCTTCACAATATGCTAATTGTATAAAATAAAATCATGTATTAAAAATGGTCTTCGTTTTCTTTTTTCCGTGTAAATCTACTTCTGAAGGACATGAAAAAAATATATCCTCAGTCTCTTTGAAGAATTAGAAATAATATGTATATTTTTGTACATGTGTTCCGACAACAGAATCCACGTTTATATCCAGTATCAATGAGGCTAAAAGTAATTTAAATAAAATATTTGATTTAAATTAATGAGGCGAAAACAAAGATAGCTGGTAGCAAAAGAAATATAATGACATTCAAACTTTATGACAGCTCGGGACTAGCTACGCTAGTAAAATCACTTGAGGACGGGACTAGGGAAGGGTAAATATAATCTTGTACGCGTCCTACTCTGATTTAATGGTTGACACATCTGCTACCTTTTAAATCTGTTAACGGTCACTTCGCTGTTTTAGCGAAATCTGTTGGCCGCTTGTTTGTTTGCCATCTTTTACTATAAAAAAGAGTCTTGACAGACGAACGGACGGACAACAAAGTGATCCTATAAGGGTTCCGCTTACCGTTTTCCGCGGAACACTAAAAATGGGAGTCCACTTCGGGTGAAAGAAAACTCGCGTGGGAGAATGCGCCACGAATCTTTTTACGTCCTGGTGCCAAAAAATATGTGTTGCGCAGTCTCTCGTGAAAAATCTCTAGCCTCTAATAAGTTTGGATGGCACTGTAACAGACGCTCTGGGCAAAAGAATCTTCCTTTGTTCAATCAGCCTTGCTTGTTCTCATAATAAGGGCACCTTAAATTAAATACGAACACAGACGAAATATTTATTTTAATACTTTTGATATATATACTTAAATTTAGTTATTTTTGACTGATATAGATGGCTGTTTATTATTGTAAATTGACACTCAAATTATTTAAACATAAATAAAAGAAACTAAAATATTAATATGGCTGACAAGTTTTTTTTCCTTGGTATTGTAAACGAAAAACTTTTTGGCAAACATGACATTTGACATAGGTTTTTGTTCAACACATTTGCTCATATTTGAGACGTTTGACGAACAAACCAGACTTAACCAAACAGTGTATACCAATGGGCAATTGTTTGTATAAAAATCTTCCAATATTTGATACCTTAATGTTATATTGAAAGGAATTCGTTCGTAGCGGCATTGTTAAAATGATTAACAATATCTGACAACCAACAAGTTGGCAAACAAGGCCAAGGACAGAGTAATACATAAACCTAAAAGCTATTGTCTTGTCCACAAAGGCTTTGGCAACTTCCCAAAATATTGTATGTTTTACATGCAAAAGTTTGCAACACACAAATTCACAATCTATTAATTACTGACTTTAAAAAACAAAAGACAATTTCTTGGTCTTATGTGTTCCTTTCCTACACAAATCGATTGTAATATGACATTCGTAATATCAATACAACAGCTACCGTGTACGCGCCATAGTAAAGATGAAACCCTTATTTTGGTATCGAGGGGAAAATCTTCGTAAGATACTCCACCTTTTGGAGTAAATATAGGGTTAGGGGAGATTCCAAGTCCCAAGTCCCAAGATCTCTAAAGAAATGCACCGGTATTCTCTTCACTGGGTTTCTGCACGACTCTAGGACAATACTCTATCGTGCCTTCACAAAGATTGGGCAACATGGGACCATGCAAAGTTTCCTTCTTCTAGGAAAGTAAGAAAATTCAAATAATTTTAAAGTCTGTTAGAGAAATTTTTCATACATCGCTCTCCATTTTTACCCTGTTTACGAATGTTCTTTTCCCTATTTATTTTCTTCTCGGCCATTATTAATTACCTATTTGTTATAAACTCGTAAATTTAGACTTGATCAAACGAAGTATATTATTGAGTTCAAAATCCCGAATTTGACGTTCATAATTTACCAGAGAATATTTTATGACTAAAAGGGTGAGATTACAAACATTTTAACTGTAAAAGGGACGTCCGTTTTACGGACTCATGTAAATTGTAACTGTAGATGGACTGTGCCAAATATTTTACCCTAATGCCCGTAGACCTTTTCGTTTTAAAAATATTATTTTTGAACGTCAAAAACCTTTAACAACTTTTTAAAAGTTTTTTTTTATCGTATAAATTACAATTTACTAATTAAATAATTTAACTAAATTTTACAGAGTTTTAATTTTCAAACAGAAAAAAGTAAAAGTCAATTTTAATTTTAAAAATAACCAGTAGACAATTTTGTCTTCTTCGTATTTTTTAAATAAAATTTAGTTTCCTTTGTGTAACAAATTCAAACTAATTAAATAGAAACAAGTAATTGTTAGACTTTTTCGGCTGAGTTAAATTAATTTAAGGCGCTTCGTTACCAAGTTGATGAAAGAAATAATAGATTGCCCTTCATCAAGGCGACTGTCGCACGCAAGGGAATGTGTAGCACAGTGGAGGACGTTTATTCCCTACCCATGTGTAATATCATTCCACACGCACAATGTAATTAGGTAGAAAATTTATCATAGGCACACATACATTTGAGGGCTCCGGTGGCTCAAGGGTTAAGCACTTAACTTATAAATTGCAGGTCCTGGGTTTGAATCCCGCCATGTACCAATGTGGTATTCGATTTACATATGTACATTAATCCAACGTTCTTTCGGTGAAAGTAAACATCATGTAACCTGCACATATCTGCGAAGAAATTCAAAGAGATGTGAAGTCAACTAGCGCTAGGTCAGCGTTGTTGACTATGGCCTAGTCATTCCTAACTTACAGTAGGTTCCGAGCCCCTCAGTGGGGACGTATAGTGAGCTGATGATGATAACAATTATTTGTTGACTTACAGCTCATCACAGTTATAGCATTAAGAAATTAAATGTAATGCAACGCCTTAAGTAGCATAATAAATGTTGCATATAAATAAAGAATATAGCGCATTGCCAAAAAGACTAAAATTACTCTCTCATATAAAAGAATGAACCAAAGAAATTCCAGCTAAATTACGGAATTAATAAATCATTGTATTGTCATACAAAGTTTTTTGTTTTCCTTTATCGATAAAATATTAATAAATTCTTCGGAAATGGTTTTTGTTTGGTATTTTACTAAAGTAATATTAGAATTAATATAACTGCGATATATAATATTTTCCTTTGAAATACACTTAGATTTATTTCCGTAAGTTATATGAAGTTAGTCGCTAATATGACCAATTTCAAAAATTATATTAATATTAGAAAAAATCTGGAAAATATTTTTGTATGAACTGTTTGTCAAAGGACTATATAAGTATATCGACTAACTTTGCTCCCACGAAACCCATCATATTAATATAATAGTTCGATTCAAATATCATGACGGCTCAAGGTCATCGACGCACTGCTCAATAACCTCGCTAAACCTAAAAATATGCGCAGCAACGCGCACGAAGTTAACAGCCACCATGACATCTGACATCTGACTCCCATCGGTATAGGTAGCATACCGATGGGAGTCATTTTATATAGATTTATTTTTTACCAACGCTTTTAAAGTTACAATACAATTTATTGGTTATGTTACTAAAGCGTAGCAAATTTCACACACAATAAGCCTTCACAATTCAGTAGCTTTTGACGATCCACTTAGCTAATAGCTTCAGCCTGAACGCTGAAACGTACTTTAGCTGAAATAAAGTCGGCTCTACACTGTCCTACATTACATGCTTATTCAAGTAACATATGACACAGTATCTTTATAAGCAATGTCAAATCTTATTAATACAGGGTGTTTCCCGTTGGGTCGATCAGCCCACCTTTCAAACGGTCCAATGGGAAAAAATTAAAGTAATACATCCTGTTCGCTCAATAAAGAGGAGAGACCTTTCCATTATGACCTCCTGTTACTTTTAGCAAAGGTATTGGTACTTGATTGTAAAATGACTATGCACAAGTCAAGACAGATCGATCAAGGGTAAATGGACTTCATAAAAATACGTTTAAAAACATATTAAAATTATATTACCAGTAATTTCTATGTTTACTACAAAAAATATTGAATAATTTTTATATTTATCATGATTTTAATTTTACAATACCAGCATGATCACATTGAAAACATCCGAGAATAACGTAGACAGGCATTGAACGGACATAATAGATCTTTACGTGTCACTCCGATGAAGAGGTAAAGCAAGATTGATGACGCAGGTACAGCTCAATAAGGACTGGCAACATTATTGGTTCCGTAAAATTAACTGGCAACTCACATTAAATTACCATAAGCATATAACCTACAGTCCACTTTACAAATAACAAGTAGTCTATGTGTTCTTATAGACTATGTTCCATATGTATGCCAAATTTCATCGAGATTCGTCCAGGCGTTCTAAAGATACTTTCGAACATCCATCCATCCTTTCAAACATTCGCATTTATAATATTAGTAAAATATTTTTTTTAAATATTAACGTAAAAAGATACTAGCTTTCATATACAGATTAAGTGATCACTAAGGCAGTTTTATATCTTACTAATATTAAAGTGCGAATGTTTACATGGCTGCATGGATTTTGCTGAAATTTGGCACAGATGTAGAACATATTAGTGAAGAATAGATAGACTGCTAATTAAGTTTATTTTTAATACCGCGCGGACGGAGTCGCGAGCGACAGCAAGTATGTGATTAAATAATTAATGTTATTATTGCGGTAGTAAACGCTGCGACATTTTGTAATTACTAATGTTAGTTGCCATAATTAGACATTTTATAAAAAGAAATTGTTGTTTGTTTTGATTAACCTCAAAATATTTTATCAATTAAAAATATATATTTATAATACATAGAAAGTTCTCCTATGATCTAGTCATTCTTGGCTTGTATATTTTTGTCTATGCCTTTTAAATGTATAGAAAAATCTTATAAATAATTTTACTTCGGATTTTTTTTATTAAAATTAGTATTCGAGAAAAGTTTTAAAACAACTACGTGCTTTAATTTTTACCGTGAATCGGCTACGAGTTCTGCATAAGATTACGTTAAGTAAGTTAACTTGACAAGTGCTGAGAAAATTGTGGAAAAAAAAATATAAACTGACTTGTGTTGGAATTAGATTAACGTAATTTTCTTAGAGTTTCTCTTAAAATAACTAAGATAGCTGGTTTTTGTCAACAGATAAGAGGGTAATATGTTTTGTAAGTATTTTTAAGTAGTTTGGACGAATGGATGGATGTTTATTAGAAGGTATCTGCAGAACGGCTCACCGAATCTTGATGAAATTTGGCATAGATTTAGCATAGTCTGGAAGAACACAAAGGCTACAATTTAAGGGGCTTTTTAAATAGAACTATATCTCATATATTCCAAGTTACATGTGTGCCAAATTTCGTCAAGATCCGTTGAGTCGTTCCGGAGATATCTTCAATCCATGCCCCCATCCATTTTAACTTTCGCATTTATGATATTGGTAAAATTAAATAGAAAAGATGACCGGAACTAACTCTCCATAAAACAATTTACTAATTACTAATGCATATCCAGTTTTATCGTCAAAACTTAAAGTATTTTAACAAACGTGATTGACCTCAGCATAAAGAACATAATATAAATGATGCTTCAAACATCATCACTTTGATATCAAAAAACAAAAAAACATAAACCAACATTGTTCGAGAAAATAATGATCGTAAATATTTCATCTGAGAATTCACACCTGTGCCTCTATCGGCACGACCCCTTGTGTAAACACATTGAAAGTAATATTCCCTTGACTTTGTTTTACTAAAGTTGTTGACACGATTCATTTGTTTTAAATACATACGAGTATTTACTACGTTCCAATTAAATGTGGTACAATTTTGAACATAACTAACCAACCGCTACGTCATTGGTTCGGAAAGAGTACCCATTCGATTTTCAGAACCGACCTTCGAAAGAAGATGGCATTATACGAAGAAGAAGATCCAACTACATCATCAGCTCAATACCAAATGAGGTGAGAGGAGGAGGAGGGAGGGAGGCCTATGCTAAGTTAGGGGTGACTAGACCATAGTCAACCACGCTGGTCAAGTGCGGGTTGACTAAACACATATATTTAGATTTCTTCTCAGATATGTGAAGGTTGCTTCACGATTTTTTCATTTGCCGTAAGAACGTCTGATAAATGTACATATATAAATCAAAAAACACATTGGTACAAAGCGAGATTTGGACCTAGGACCTGCAGATTACAAGTCAAATGCTTAACCCTTGAGCCACCGATACCCATCAATCAATGAAGCCGTCTGATCCATACCACAATACTATCAATTTGTTTTTGTTTACTAGACAACGTACTTTAATATGTCAAAATAATCGAAAACGTTGTTAAAACTTCCTAAAGTTTCATTTGAATCAATGGTTGAAAGTTGATCAATAAAATAGTTGTGAACCTCGTGTCAAAATATAATTTAAAGCGAAATAAACATAATACCTATAATATAACTTCTCTAATTTAATTGCTGACTTTGTATTTATATTGAAATCATTAGCACAGATACAAAATGTCGAGGATTACATTTCTAATTTAGCAAGATGGCGGATTTCCCCGCTTTGAATTTAAACATTATAGATCCAACAATTTAGGGAAGTAAATGCTTTTTAATGATAATTCGGCGACTAAAAGCTTGCCTATCTTACTAATATTATAAATGCGAGTGTTTGGATGGATGTTTGTTAGAAGGTATCTCCGGAACGGCTGCATGGATTTCGGTGAAATTTGGCATACATGTAGAGCATAGTCTGGAAAAACACATAGGCTACACTAAATAAGTTTTTTTTTCAATTCGCGCGGATGTCGTCGCGGGCGACAGCTAGTCAAATATAAATGAGTTCAATGGATAGGCTGTCATTCAAATTAGTTAATTGAATGGTCCTTAAGAGGCTAAAAGGAGATAACGAAAGATTAAAGGCAAACATAGAACATTAAGAGTATAAACAAAATGTAGGCAAAGGCCTGTAGTAAACGAATTTGATTTATTTTAATTTAGAATTCTTATTAATTATTTAAGTTTGGTTATTTGAAAGGAAATAAATCTTATCAATTACCGAAGCTTTCTACTTTAATATGATTTGTAAAATATAGTTTAAAAAATATATAAATTTTAATGTTTAAATTCAAATTCCAATCCAAGAGCTGGCGCGCTTTTCGGGCAAAGGTTGAGCCTGGCCATTCAAAGAGGAAAGAGGAAATGCCGCCAGCCTCTTGGGTACCCTACCCTGCGAGCACGGCGATTTGGGGTTTATTTTCTACAATATTTTGTTTAGTTTTAGAATATAGTTTTTTTGATATAGTATAAATTATTAGCTTATGTCTTAGTTTAAATATATATATTGATTATTTATATAAGTAAATAATTAATTACATTTCAATGTAAAATAAACTAGACAAACATAATTAAAATTGGATATTCAATATATCATATTCGTTTTATAATTTCCTAACAGAAACGAAAGATGTGCTGATACGGCACAAACGTCAAGTTAGTCATTTAACGTAGTTTAAATGACCCCATAGTGAAGATTTCTTATATTAAGTCTACACTAAGGGACTGCTTATCTAATCGGAGACAGGACATGATACTAACAATTTGCAATATTTTATGTTAAAACACCGGTAGCTCAGTAAAATATTCAAAGTACTTTCATAAAAAATGTATGTGGGGCAACGCGGGCTTGTCTCGTAAATCTTCTGTGTTACTGATATGAAAGAAAAACGCCGTATTGATGACGCAGGTGCGAATGTTCGTAGCCTCTCTTATGTAACGCTTGAACAAGGAAATGACATATAACTTCTATCGATTAACATTAAGAAATAAATCGAAATTTCCAAAAAAATATTCTAACAATGGCACAGATTTTTATTGAAAGGTAAATTATCTTCCCTCTTACTAATATTATAAATGCGAATGTTTAGATGGATGTTTGTTTGAAAGTATCTACAGAACGGCTGCATGGATTTCGCTAAAATTTGGCATAGATGCAGATCATAGACTGGAAGGACACATAGGATACTTATTAAGTTGTGCATCCTCTCCTCGGTCGATTAAAAATAGGCAACGCTTACGCAATTGCGTATGTCGGTGGACAACGGTCACTACGTTATTTCAGCGATTTCAGGCGACCGCTCGCTCGTTTGCCACCTTATGATATAAAAAAAAAGTTAATTTTAGAAATTGTGTTGTAAGTTTTATAAGATAAAATATTTTATATAAAATGTATATTTAGATGTAAATATTATACTCACATAGAATGATAAAGAGTGACAACTCGTCAGCGTATCTGAAAACAAATTCGGAGACAATTTTATTTGTCACAATGAAGTCGAAATGCGAGACTTGTTTGATAAGAAAATACGTTATTTTCCTCACAATTCTAAGTCGTTTAAGTGTATTCTAAGGAAATATCTTTATTTAAATATATTTTGTTTACTGAAAAAGAAATTAAATACTATAAATAAAGATTCTAATTCCTTATTGTGTTTTTTTTAATATTCTATTGACTTATTTTAAAGTATGTAGGAGTTTTTAACTAGGTTTGTTGTCGTTAAAGTCTTAAGAAGTCCGTCCGTAAATTTTTTGTCATCTTCATCTCTGTCTATACTATCATTTTAAAGTGGAAATATTTGATTGTTTGTTTCAATTAAAGAGGCTCAGAAACTACAGAACCGATTTGAAACTTTTCTTTCACTGTTAGGAAGGTAGGAAGCTACACAATCCACGGATGATATAAATTACATTTATTACTAGATAATTTTTAATAACGCGCGGATGACGTCGTGGGTAACTTCTAAATGTAGATAAAAACCTAAAAACATGTTCCTATCAAATATTTTATGAAAACATTTCCAACACCAATTTTAGTATTAACTAGCTGTTGCCAGCAATCTCGCATAGCAGCGTTATGGAATGGTCTGTCCTCGGCGGTATTTTCAAACCGCTACAACTTAGGGTCCCTCAAGAAGCGAGCTTATCACTATCTCAAAGGCCGGCAACGCATCTGCGGTTCCTCTGGTATTGCTGATGTCCATGGGCGTCGTTCAACACCTCGGTGTTCCCGCTGCTAGTTTGCCCCCTTCTGTTATTAAAAAAAAAACTTCGTCCGCGTATTATAAGTATAATAAATTGCAACTTGTTTTGGTATTAATATAATACTTACAAATCTTTTCAATTGTTTTCTTTTTCTTACTTTAAAAAACAAATACTACGTAGAGAAGTCTCTTGGCTCGTATATACAAATCTCTAAAATTATAAAAACCCCGTCGAGATTTCTATCACTGAGAGTTTACAAAAGTATTTTAACACAGAAGTTTGTAAAACAAAGGTCCATTGTTGATTTAATAACGCGACGAACGTTGAATGTTATTTTTGTCGAACTTTTAAATTGTTTTTTTTTAACATTTTTGGCAGGTCTAAGTTTATTCAAGTGTGCATTTTTTGTGAATAATGAATTTAGTGTAATTATTTCGCACCCAAACAACACTAAAAGATTTGTTCTATTTATTATTTTACACACTTTTAACGTTATTATAGAGTACTAAGTTACATCGCCGCGGAATTAATGTTTTCCAGACTATGTTCTACATCTATCAGCGAGACCTTTGCAGCTGCTCTGTGTCCTTGTAACTATCCAACAATCTTTCACATTTATAATATTAGTAAGATTTGTTCTTTGACCTCCCAATCAGAGGAAGAATAGATAGTTATTAATCAATTTCATCTGTTAAAGTTAATGTAGATGTTATGTACCAGGAGGTGAAAAGCATTAGATAGAGCAGACTGAAAGTTTTTCCATCGACAACAATAGTTCTTATATAACCAACGACAAATGTTGGCACTACTTCAATACCAACACGTATAATAATTACAAAAGACATCTTTAATTTTAAAAATTAAAACTAACACTTCCTTTTTCAATATAAAAGTTAATACGTTTTTTACTGACAATAACTGCGAGAAACAGTACGTGTAACCATCTTACGACACATAACAATTTAATTTTACATCTCCCAAGAGAATACCTTTGTTGCGCTACGAAAAGCGAAGCCTTGGATAAGATTCACTTATACACATATATACTTTTACACATTTGCACATTTTACATATTTACATCAAATTGTTTGTGTAGTCTTTTTTGAAATATTTAACATATTTAAAATTTTAATCAATAAACCTACACTAATATTATAAAGATAAAATATTTATAAAAATTGTACATACGCAATGTAACTTATAGGAAGTCATTGGCTCCTTTAATAGAGGGAAACCTAGTTAAGGAGCCAAAGTTATAATGAACCAGATTTGTTAAATTTACAATAAAGTTTTATATATCTTCTTATTTATTATAAATTATATTTAAAAGTATAAATTCAAAAACTTATTTAATATTAAAAATTCTTTCACTAGAAGAATATTCAAGTATCCTGGTTATTTATACTATATTTAATATTGTTATAAAAAATAAATACATTATAAATATATGTAAAATATATATCAATAGTAAGTAGTTGCAAGAATGTGCTGCCTTTCATTTTCGCGCTATAATACGAGTATTCACTTTAAAAGCTTTTATAACTTAACTCAAATAGTTTAGGACAACAGATGTTACTTGAATGCTAAAACTACGAATTACGTCGAAACGCATTAACTTTGAAAATTATTACTTACTCTTACTTACTTACTCCGCTGGCGCATCGACCCAAAGTGGGTCTTGGCCTCCGACACAAGAGATCGCCAAAGTCGCCTGTCTTGCGCCTTCTCCTGCCAGTCCATCGCTTGTAGCTCCCGCAGATCCAGCTCTACGGCGTCTCGCCAGCGGTACCTGGGCCGACCGATGGGTCGGCGGCCAATCGGGGTCCCGAGGTATGCTGCTTTGGACTTTCGATCTTCCCCCATCCTCATGAGGTGGCCCAGCCATCGGAGTCTTTGAGCTTTTGCTTCTCCGATGATATTCGGCTCACCCACCAGCGTCTCAATTTCCGCGTTGTAGCGGGTTCTCCAGCTGCCGTCTTCTCTTAGTGTTGGGCCCAGGATCTTGCGCATGATTTTTCTTTCCGCCACCAGAAGCTTTTCCTCCTCTTTAAGGGTCAGTGTCCAGGTTTCGCAGCCGTATAGCAAGATCGGTCTTATCACTGTTTTGTATATCCGTATCTTGGTTCTTCTGCTCAGTAGCTTCGACACTAACACTTGGTGCAGAGCGGCACTACAACGGAGGGCGTTGTGAATCCGGATGTTAATTTCCTCTTCTCGTGTATTGGTGTCCGTTATAGTGCATCCCAGGTACTTGAAAATTATTAAAGTATAATAATTGTACATACATATCTATAGATGATCTAACTTCAAATCGATTGAAAACAAAATCTTGTATTTATAATAGCATCTAGCTTACATAATGAGGTTTTAGCTTAAGTCTTTAAGCCGCCATACACGAATACCGGCTGATTTTAGCAACGACTATAATCTGCGGGTCGTATAATACGAAGGTCTGATGACCCCTGTTTGAAGCGATCCGTGTATAGTTCCCTTTAGTGCATATGATAGAAGAAAATAGACTTTCAACACGCATATACGACATTTGACAAGTTTCTTGTAAATAATTGATGAGGTTTTCTCACGCGTTTTCATGTTTGTACGCTGTCAGTGGCAACGCATGTCATTTGTTACTGGTCATATATCCACAAACAAAACACAGAATAATATAATAACATCAATATTAGTATATAACTATTATGTTTACGCTACGATATTACAACTGCTACTATGGCTACGGATTTTGCTACGTATATGCTACGAACACTAAATGCCGTAGCATGTACCACGTAGCATCCGTAGGTGCTACGACTATTAAAAATTCGATTATATAATAATACGATAAATTTTCAGAAAATGAATGATATTTGTCATTTTATATTCAATGTATTTTTTCTTATATTTTAGAGAATTTATTTCTTCGTTCGTTTATCTACAATCCTAAACGTATGTACATTATTAAAGACAGTTAGGCAATTAATCTTACGGTGAAGGAAAACATAGTGATGCAATCTGCACGTATCTGATAAGAAATTCAAAGATATGTTTGAAGTCAACCAACCCGCACTTGACCAGCGTTGACTATGGCCTAATCAATAATCGCCCTGAACTTAGGGTAGGCTCCGAGCCCCTCGGTGGGGACGTACAGTGAGCTGGTGATGAGGCAATTAATTGATGTTATATCAATAAATTATGTTAAGCTACCGTAATTCATGGTGAAGCAATAAAGCTTTCAATTCCTTATGTATTTATTATGTATGCTAATGTTATACGCAAATGTTATAACTTTTGAAGTATCAATATTAAGTAACTTTAACTTAAGTATGAATTACAAGATTTAATTACAGCAAATATTTTTTCAGTAGTTTTTCCCTGCCTTTAAAAATTGTAGATCCGGTGCTGGCAAAGCACATGATACAATAGTGTTTTACGCAAAATATATCATACAAGTAGTGAGCGACGGGCCGCGTCCGCGAAATAATACCAGTCCCACTCACCTAGATGAAGGGCCCACGATGGGCTCGAAACTAGTCGGTGCCGCCACCGGACGAATATACGTGAGTGTTTAGCCGTTTTTATATATCAGTTTAGTATCACGTCTCACAAAAGTTTGAATAATTTATTTTTTTAAGTAGAGTGAATAGGCACTTTCTAAGCTAGCGCGTACCATCTTTCGACCAAATCTCCACTTGACCAGGTGGGATCGTGGTCAATTGCTAGCTTATAAAACTTAAAAAAAAATTAACATCATACAACTGTAATAATATGGAATATTTAAAATCACAACGTGATCGTTAGTTTATAGTGTAATAGTATAGTTCGGGTAAGTTGGAATCGCCGCCGTAAGGAAACGAGCAGGGTGCTATTGCGTCCCTGAGTCCATTGAGACTTGGTTATCTCGTTCCGACGCATAAACATTTATGACCGCTACGTACACAAATAAAATACACTCTCTTACGACTCTAGTAATTAGAAATATGCTGTTTCAACGCATTGAATACAGTTTTATTCTTCTTTTTTGTATATTTTACTCTTAGGTTAGGACATATCATCAGCAGCACGTCCCCAATATGGGGCTCGGAGCCTACCCTAAGTTAGAGGTGACTACGCTATAAACAACCACGCCTAGCGCGGGTTGACTTTACACATATCTTTGAATTTCTCACCAGATATGTGCAGTTTCATCACGATGGTTTCCATCTCCGTAAAAAATGAAATGAACAAATGTAAATTGAAAAACACATAAAGTTATAGGATCACATTTAGACTGCGTATTCTATCTTACCAATATTATAAATGTTACGAATGTTTAGTGGGATGGATGGATGGATGAAGGTAACTCGAAAACGGCTGAACGGATCTAGATGAAATTTGGCATACATATAGAACATATTGTGAAACCACATAGGCTACTAATGATATTTTATTAATTTCGCGCGTACGGAGTCGCGAGCAACAGCTAGTCTTACGATAGATAACATTTTATTACATAGGTCTATCACGACTTCGTCTTCCAAAAATATCTTTAGTATTAAAAATGGAATATATCATTGCAAGAAAGGTTTGCCTAACAAAAGTACCGAAGAGAAATATTTTATCTGGCAATTTTCAACTACAAAATTGCTTTCGACTTGTAGCAAATAGTCGGCGGAACATTTGACATTTTCATTTGAATTGCAAAATATATTTCTGAGCGGTTACATTTAAATTCAAACTTTTATATACATATACATAGGAATAATATATACTGTTAAAAACCTTTATCTTACTTCATACTAATATTATAAATGTTTAGATGGAAGGATGTAAATGCGCCATCTGCGCTCGGCCACCTCAAGCCCAGTGAAGCTGTAAATGCCTCTTTAAGGAAAACAGTGACTACTCAATCACCAAAAAAAATGGAAGGATGTTTGTTCCAAGATATTTTCGAAAATGCTCAACAGATTTTGATGAAATTCGGCACATATGTAGAAACACAAAGACAAACACAATGACTACTGATTATTATTTTTTTCACGAACGGTGTCGCGGGTCACAGCCAGTACTCGTACTATTATTCTGATCTAACAAACACTTAATGTATAATAATAACTTAAATATATATTTTTTAAGTTAAAAATAAACTTTCACTACAAGTTTACTAAGAAATAATCAGCCCTAGATTCTTTATTTTAGCTAACAAAAGGGCTTAGTAAATCAAAAATAATTGGATTTTTTTATTATCGAAAACAAACGAACGAATCTTCCTGTAATTATAAAAGGAAATAATATCTAATTGTTATAAATCCTATACTCATAGTCACAAAAAGAAGTCTTTAAATATTTAATTAACTTCTGTTACAATTTGTTACTAAGATAAGAACAAAGCCGAGTTACCGAAATCGTAAGAAAAAAGTCGATTAACTTGCCCATGGCAGCAATTAAGATTTTCTTTCATCCTCATACCAATATAATTACTTTTTCTTTTATTCACTTTTTTATTTCTATTTTATTTATATCCTGTAAAACATCTTAAAACGAGAGAATGGACAAATGGTTGTTTTATAGATTTATTCTGTACTAGCTGACGCTCCCGACTTTGTCGCGCGGAATTTAAGAAGCGCCTTAAGGCGATTCAAAAAAAAAGAATGAATATACCTGTCCGTCTCCTGGCTCTAAGCTACCTCCTCATCGATTTTCAGCCATATCGGTAAAGATGTTCTTGAGTTATAAATAGTGTAACTAACACCACTATCTTTTTTATATGTATACTAGCGGACCCGACAGACGTTGTCCTGTCTACACGCCTTTAATTTGAAAATTCGAATATTATTTAAAATTTGACACTGCGATGGTAGCGCCGTCTGTCGGATCCAATGTAAAACATTCCAAAATCAACAACTACTAATAAATTAAAAATTAATTAAAAAAACATTGTCCAGCGGACAAAATTGTGAATCTAAACCATTCCCAGATCCCCTTGAACACACACAAAAAATTTCATCAAAATCGGTCCAGTTGTTTGAGAGAAGTTCAGTGACATACACACTCACAGAAGAATTATATATAAAGATATAGATATCACCGTTTATTTTTATTATGAACATGCAAAATAAAGGCGCTAAAAGCAAAGCAAGAAGAGATATTCTTTACTCTATTCTATTCTATATTAATCAATTAATTTATAAATAAACAAAACACTAATTAATAATTAATTTAATTTAGTAACACATCTAATTTAATATGACTTTGATTAAACGCTTTTGATTCGCAAATGATATTGAAATAGTTGGAATATTTTGGTGTGTTTTAATTAATATTGAACATAGTTTGACACCAGATTGCTTTATTAAAATATTAATTAACATCATCAGCTCACTATACGAGGATCTCGCAGCCTACCCTGAGGTAGGTGACTAGGCTGTAGTCAACCTGAAAAGTGAGATGTTAAAAATTTATTGTATTATTTTATTAACTACAAGGTATATTAAACTGATATATAAACACGGCTAGACACTCACGTATATTCGTCCGGTGGCGGCACCGACTTGTTTCTAATCCAACGCGGGCCCTTCGTCAGGATGAGTGCTGATATTGTTTCGCGAACGCTGCCCGTCGCTCAGCTTATATATCGCTTATATATCAGTTTAGTATAATGTCTCACGAAAGTTCCTCCCGTCAAATCTATCAAAAAAAATTGACTTTGATATTTTCAAATACAATCTTACTTCTTACTACACGACTATGGCCGCATGATATTGTTAGCTAACGCCCAGTAAGAATCGCACGACTCGTAAAGTAGAAAAGGTTTCTTGTTATAAAAGTTAGAATTAAACACTCTATCACTCTATACAACGGTAGTAGCTCACAGATTCTACATTTAGCGGGCTATTAGCTAAGTGAATCGTTAAAAGCTTGCGGCACGTGTGAAGTCTTTTGTGTAACATTCATTGTAAGAGAACATTTTGTTTGTTGAAATATGAAATGCGTTACACAGAGCTTACGCGTTCCTACAAGTATCTTAGTATGAATCATTATTTGAATTCCTATATATACTAGCTGTCGCCCGCGAATCGGTACGCACGGCATTATATAAAAACTTAATTAGTAGCCTGTGTGTTTTTTATATCATAAGGTGGCAAACGAGCGAGCGACCTTTAATCGTCAGAGGAGAAGGATGTACAGAAAGAAAATATATTACATTCCCGTGCATCCTCTCATCCGGAAAGTCCACTTCCACTTCCCATCCTTTCCTTGTAATAAAAAGGGTGGGAAGGGAAAGAGGACTAAATTAGGCCTCCGGGACGCACACTTATCAGACGAAACGCGGAATTGCTTCCACTTGACGCCTGTCTTCTGTGTGGTCGTGGTATTTCACCGGGCGAACCGTGCGAAGATGTTAAAGCGCGCTCTACCACTGTTAAAACTATGTTCTACATTTATGCCGAATTTCAGCATAATCCATACAGCCGTTCTCGACATACATTGAAAAAAATATCCATCCATCCAAACATTCGAATTTATAATATTAGTAAGAAGTAACATGTATAGATATAATATACATGATATATAAGAAATGTTTAGGTAATATAACAAACAAGGTAAGATAAAGACAGCTTTGTACAACATAGCTTGGCTCATGAATACGTTGTTTTCTCAGCTTGTTCACCGACTTGAGATATTCATGAAGTGCTTGAAGCGATACGAGATCTGTAAAGCGGTCAGAAAACTCTAATCTCGACCAGAGTAAACGTGAAATGTAATATTTATATTTAAAAATTAATTTTAATTTTGAACTTAATATTAAAATCATTGTTGAAAAAACGTTTCTTATTTGGTTACGATTAAATAAATTATAAATCTTTGTAATTAATAAAATTAACAATAAATCTTTTAATAAATATTACAAGCAATTTGCATATAATAATTGTTATCATGAAAATAAAGTACAGATCTTTTTTTGATAAACAAGTAAGATAATAAATAATATTTAAAGATACACAACAGATAACCGTGCGTTTCTGAGACCAAAATACCTGTTTAAAATATCTTATCCTTGTTTTGTCAAAGATGAAATACAAGGATGTCGATATATTTTATACAGAGATCTTTGTGTTGGAAACTCATGATTAGTGATTTTAAAACATTATATGTTTTTAATCACTTTATAGCAGTACATTTTCAATAAAAATGTTCCTTTTTATCTTAAACGTTCTTCTCAATCACTAATTTAAAGACAAATGAATAAATCAGGCTTAATCTTTAAGCCTCACTTAAGCTTTTTACAAATGTTAATTCTTACTTTGTAAAAATTTAAGGCGATGAAAATTATATATTATTTAACAGTGGTAGAGCCCGCTTTAACATCTTCGCACGAATTGGCCCGACTCGCCCGGTGATATACCACGACCACACAGAAGACAGGCGTCAAGTGGAAGCAATTCCGCGTTTCGTCTGATGACTGTGTGTCTCGGAGGCCTAATTTAGTCCTCTTTCCCTTTCCACCCTTTTTCTTAAAAGGAAAGGATGGGAAGTGGAATTGGACTTTCCAGATGAGAGGATGCATCCGTCGATTAAAGGTAGGCAACGCATATGCAATTGCGTATGTCTATGGGCAACGGTGACTTCGCTATTTCAGCGATTCCACGTGGCCGCTCGCTCGTTTATATACCTTATGATATAAAAAAATATATTAAGCTTTCACATAGAAATGTAATCTTTACTTATATTATAAAGAGGAAAGATTTAACTGCATTGAATAGACTGAGAAACTACTAAACCGATTTAAATAATTCTTTCAGGTAACATAGACTATATTTGTTACTAGTTTTTTTTTTTTTAATTTCGCACAGAGCAATCACAGTCACAAGCAAATGCTAGTATTAGGTAAAAAGTAACACGATATTCACTAATTAAAATAATATGAACAGCGCTACCTTCTTCATAGAATAGATTCCATATTAGAATTGAAAAAAAAAGAAAAAAGTACAATATTAAAGTATAAATGTGTAGACATTTTTTCTGATTAAATAAATATCAGATGCCACTTTGAATTTATCGTCAAGAACATTTCTTAGTTCTTTTTAGTAAGAATTTCTTTGCAAAACGTAAATGTATCGCTCAAAGCATTCACTAAAGTATTTTTAAGAAATGAAATACAAAATTTATTTTTATAAAAATCAAGTTAGTTAACCGTTGATTTCTGAGAGAAAAATATTTAA
>NW_013531726.1:1108340-1110005 GCF_000836235.2 Papilio xuthus
GAGAGGGGACGTCAGTCGATGTCAGACCTTTGAGCCGGCAACACGTGTCGGTACGTGAACGAGCCAAATATAGCACAACGAATGCTACATTGGCGACGAGGATAAAACCGTGAGTACGGAAATAAATTTTGTATTTGAAAAAAAAAAGGAAAGAGAAGACCAGTGTGTAAGAAAAATAACACTTCAGTAATTGATGGACGAAAGTATTGTTTAAATAATTTTGCCATACCTTACAAAAAAAAAATAGTAGGTAACGGATTGCCAAAAATAGCAACAGTCTTCTCTGTTTACATATGATTTGTAAAACGTGGCCTTAAGTAGTTCCCAGCCGTTAATGTTTTAAAAACGGTTCAGAATGTAAACTTAACCAATTGAATATCGAGATAAGATCACAATATTTTACTATCAGAGAAACAGATTCATTGCTGTGCTCGTCCGTCTAAGTTGTTAACTACAAAGTGCACTACGATGTCACATCGAAGTACATGTGCAAGCGACAAATTAATTCCGGTCTATTGATGAAGCAGGAAATGAATAATGATTAAGAAAAGAAAATATCGAACATTTACAATGATAAAATAAACATTACTACGAGGGTAGTATATCCACGACATATACATATACTGTCATGATTTCGACCAAAATCAATAATCAAATGCATTTTTAAGACTGTCTTCGACCGATGGTTGACAAATAGTGTGTAGATGGATAATAGCATTCGGCGATGTTAATAGCGGTCAACCTTATGTGTATACATAACTTCAATAACATAGGTACAGTCACCTCCAATAAAGTGTCAGCGATGGAGAAATGGCAAAGAGTGCAAAGAAAAAAGAACTCTGCTGGTACGATCGCTTGTATTCTCCATATTCCTTTATGCGTCCGAAACGTGGACCCTACGAGAGAGTGAGAAAAAGAAGATAGACGCGCTCGAGATGTGGTGCTGGAGAAGAATGCTGAAGATACCTTGGACCACCAATGTACTAAAAAGGCAGCGACTAGGTGGCGTCTAGTAAAGCAGATCACTGATACATGATGACCATGACCAATCTGACAAAACTGTAACGACGAAGAAGAAGAACTTTCGCACTTGTCTACAGAGTATAGCTGACCATTAAATTGGTTAGATCACTGGTGTCTTGGAGATATAAAAGAACCACGGCTGACCATTAAATTGGTTAGATCATTGAATTGTTACAGGTATAAAAGCACCACGGCTGACCATTAAATTGGTTGGATGATTCATGTCTTACAAGTATGAAAACTGCATAGCTGACCATTAAATTGGTTAGATCATTGAAGTCTTGCAGATAAAATAGAACCACGGCTGACCATTAAATTGGTTAGATCATTGAAGTGTTACAGGTATAAAAGCACTACAGCTGACCATTAAATTGGTTAGATGATTCATGTCTTGCAAACATGAAAGCTGCATAGCGGACCATTAAATTGGTTAGATCAGTCATGTCTTACAGACATGAAAGCAGCACGGCTGACCATTAAATTGGTTAGATCATCTCATCGTTAAATCGATAAATTCATTTACAGCCTGAAAAGTTGTCAAGTACATAAATTAAGAAGATTGAAACCCTGATCGATAAATTGATATTACGAGTGGTAAGAAGTTTGAAGCTAAAATTTGTGTGAGGCAAACTGTTAACTAAA